>NC_087124.1:12419115-12721505 GCF_030705265.1 Helicoverpa armigera | reverse complement strand
GGTTGTAACATAACTCATAACTATATACTAGTTATAAACTGTTGAGTAAAATTTCCTTGCTTACATCTTCCCTAACCATCCAAATTACAAACCAATAACTAATTTCCTCACCTTAGCCTTCTGCACGAGCTTCTGCCAGGCGAGCGTGATCTCATCGCGCTTGGCGTGTATGGCGGGCGCGTGGTCCGCGTGGATGGCGGCCAGGCGGGCTGCCTCGCCGTCAAGGGTCGATACCTTGTCTTCTAACGCTGCTAGGTCACGTTCTACGCCTTCGTGCTTGCGCTAAGGGAGAAATATAAGTTAGGTTTGAAATGCAATTATTGTTAATGTAATAGACAGATTGGTCTTCAGACCAAGGGGTATTGGGTTGCCCGGGTAACTGGGTTGAAGGGGTCAGATATGGCAGTCGCTCCTTGTAAAGCACTGGTACTCAGCTACATCCGGATAGACTGGAAGCCAACCCCAACATAGTTTGGGAAAAAGGCTCGGAGGATAATAGACATGAAGACAGTGCACACATTTCATTTAATGTTTGTTGTTTTTCGTATTATTTGAAATCATCATCAGTCACGTTTTATTGAAAAGTAGTTAATATCAATGTATTAGCTAAAATATAATTATTAATTTGATTCTTACTTTATTCAGACCCCTTGATACACTGTTTTTTTGGTATAAATTAGATTATCTTATGTCTATTTATTTATATTTGTGTGGCTAAATTAAGCACTATAAATTAATACAAACCTGCAGCGTCTGGACAGTAGCGAGATCCCTGCCGTAGTCATCGGATCCCAACACGACATCCTTCTCGGAGATCCAGGCGATAGTCTCGTCGGCGTCGCGGTTGAACCGCTGGATTTCGTGAGCGCCGAATAAACGTTCCTGACGCATCAGCGCCATCTGGCGAAGACGCTGCCATGCCTCGTTCAGCTCCTGCCGAGAGAATATTGATTTAGTGTGGCAGTAGTAGAAATAACAAATTAGTTGAGAACACATGACTTTTGGGATGTTAAGTTAAAACATGTATCTCCTTGCATTTTTTTCAAGCTCAAGTCTTAGTTAAGTCGTAACCGGAGATGCTTTGGATCGTTCTGGAACTTTAGCTGCAGTAGCTACAATTACATGATATAGAGCAGGGGTGGCCAACATAAGAAGACCCAAGGTCAACTGCTTATTTACGAAACCTCATGCGATTTTCCCTTTCCATCTTAAATGAAAACACTATAGTTCAGTGCAGTCACAATCGACTGGACTATGTCGCAATCAACGGTTGGCCTCTGGACTAGAGACTCGTTTTACTTATATTGTACTTACATCCTTCCTCTTAACAATAGTCTCTCTCTCGGGATGCCCTTCAAGGACCAGTCGTTCAGCCAGCTGGTTGACTTCAGTAACACGGTACTCCTGGGCAGCCATATCCTTCTGGAACTCGTCGAACTTGCGCTGGAGAACTTCCACATGTTCCAGGTCAGAGCCGAACTCGTCGGCGCAGACAAAGGTCTCCTGTGAACGGTAGATGAGGATTAGTTGGTGATTTGGAGTTATATTATATTGAAGTTTGAAGAAAGCTGGATTGACGTGATTTCTGTGACAGCAAGTTACTATTAGAATATAGTACAATTTACGAAAATTCTTTGAAAAAACTAAAAAAAGGACAGCCCGTAAAACGCCCTCCCTTCATAACTTGCTATGTGTTTTTTGTCAGATAAAAGTAAGAGGTACAAAAAACAACCCAGCAACACATCATATTATTTCTCTGTTCTTTATTCAGAATAACTTTAATTTATTTATATTATTAAATTATTCTACTTATAATTATTTGTCCCAAGACTGATAATGTTTTTGAAAATCAGACAACATACATTTACGCTAGAAAAACTTCTTGAAAACAAGATTTCGTAACCGCTATTATTATCCTTATTACAAACAATCTTCCATTATCATCATAGCAATTGGAAATGCTTACGTAGTGTTGCAAAAAAACCGTTTTTTTTCTAGTGTGAAAAAAAACCTTGAAAAAAAAACAGATAAAAAACAGTTTTTTTTCTGGGGCTTGTTTTTTTCAAGAGTATAATAACTCTTAAATTGTTAGGGCATTTACCGTTAAAGATTAATACTTAAGGTTACATAATAGAGTCTTAGGTTTATTCTTGAATCTACGGTACTTTTCTGATAAAACAGAACCAAATTTCATAAAAATATTGGCAACATTCATTTATATTAACTCAACGAAAGGGAAATTTTGAAAATTGAACTAAAAAGTAGGCTAGAAAAAAAACCAAATTTAGAAAAAAAACAACGATGCAAAGTTTTTTTTCATGTTTTTTTTCAATAAAGTGAAAAAAAACAAATCGTTTTTTTTCATTTTACATCACTATGCTTACGTCATCGCGTTATACTCGGAAATATACGCCCTTGTCTTTTGGCAAAGCTGAACAAAGTCTCACTTTAATATTATTTGTTGGTCTATTAACATGGCCTATTTGGAAGTTCAGTCCACGCCCAAGAGTGAACTAATGTAGGCTACGCCCACGGCGCGACGATCCATCATATTATATTAACCTTATTACATGGGATGGGAAGACTCAAACTACATCTATGATATGAAACTTCCAAATTCCGTATACCATTATGATAAAGAGATTCAAAACTTATTAGAATCAGAATAAAATCAATTACATCTTACATTATAATTTAAGATATTTTTAATTATAAAAAAATAAAATAATAACTAATGTTCAGACAATATTAAGTTCAGTTTAAAAATAAAATACAACTTATGTATATCACTTTAATCACGTCAGGCGGATATGAGAACACTCTGACACTAGGGCTAGTTAAGTGATCGAAACCTGCTTCTCACACCATAAGAAATAGATCACAACATGGACCGCTCACCTTATCATGAATCCAGAACATAACTTCATCGCAGTGCCTCAAGAACTGCACCAGGACCAAAGCCTGCTGCAGCTTCATGCCCTTCTCAGCCAACCTAGACAGGAGCAGCTCCCAGAGTCTGTGCAGCTCATCCAAACGACGCCTGATGGTCTCTGAAGCGAAGTGGCCGGCGGTGATCATCTCACTGCCGGTGTTGTCAAGTACTACGATGGCGTTGGAGTGAGCTGCTACCTCAGCTTCGAAGGCCTGGTGCTTCTGGATCTTGGCCTGATGGTAAAAAATGATATTGTGAAGACTGCTGGTAAAATTGGTCTTTGGACTGACTTTGTCAGGCAGTTCTAGTTCAACTGGTCATAGCAATAATCATGGCCAGTTGCACCATCTTCATAGACATGGGGATTGAAATTATCTGCATAGTGTCAAACAATTTCTTATGATTGATGTTAATCTATAAAAAATTGTGTTGTAACCAAAGCAATTATGAACTTTCTAAAATGGATGAAACTAGTCACAACTATGTTGAAAATATTATAAAGTTTTCATTAAAGGTTCAATTTCTACCTGAAGGTTGGTAGGATCTTTGTAGCTCTCATCGCTGGCAGCCTGCAGCTTCTCCTGGATCCAGGACTCGAGCTCGTCAGCGTCGCGCTTGAAGTACTGGAATCTTCTAGAATCTTCCAGCTTCTCGCGCTTAGCGCGGGCTTCCTGCTTGAAGTCTTCATAGCGGTTCAGCACCTAATAGAAAAAAATAATTGAGGAAGATTAAGTAAAGTGTTTATGTGTAGTAGGTAATCTTATGTTATGCACAAGTAACAGACACACGTGTCAAACGTCAGTTTAACTTTTTTGTAATAACACTGTTAAATTTTAATTAATGTTTTGATTGTTAACGCTGATTGTGAAGTAGGTTTTCTCAAATCACTACTATTTGGCAAAGGGCCAACATAAACTTCCGTTAGTGGAACTAAAACTCATTAAAATTAAACTAAGCTTTATGTGAATCTTACATAGACAATTTTAGACTTATTTTATAAAATATAAGCCTGTATATAGTTGTTACAGTACCTAATTTATCAGGTCAAGGATGTCAAGAACCTTTCGATCGCAAATCAATATCATTCCTGTTACATTTCAGCGGATACCTTGATACGGGATTGACGTATTTCTATGCAACCTACATATCTTATCTGATTCTTGAAATAAAACATCATACATTGAAGAATTAACTAGAAAGATTGCAGTTTTGATATTTTTTGTCCCTCGTAATCGGGGATGTTGTTTCTATAGACTAAAAATATTGCGCGTACAGGGGTTTTTCATTCGCATTGTTATTATATTCGCATAGTATTTGAGAGAGATAAGAACAAGGAGTAAATAAAGAAACTAATCAAAAGCGGACAGTGGATGGATCTACTTAATTGGAGGAGTTATGTTCCATCGAGAAGGAACTTTAAACAGCCGTAATAAGGAACTGCGTTCATATTCTTGTCCTTAGACATTCTTCAACATATTAAAAAACTTGTAATTATGAGCTACGTGACGAGACTTGTCACCTATCAGCTGCGTGCCACTTACAGCTCTTATCTCTCCAATAATATCCAATTAAATCAACGTGACTACACGGCCTACCGTTTGACTTCTTAATAAAATACTCTAGGTTCTTTAATTTTTATATGGACCTTTACATAGGGTCATAGTGTAAAGTACTTGGATAAAAATAGCAAGACTATTCACTATTCGCGTATCCCGCATTGTACTGTAATGTTGCTGAAGGCCAATTAGCAAAATGGCCGACAACGCTATGTTAACCGAACACAATACCAGCATAGAAATAATCGTCGTTTTGGTATTCCGAATTGGTTAGTATGTAGAAATTGGTTTTACTGCGGATTTCAATTACCTATCTATTATTTGGTTACTAGAGATCGAATTTTTACATTAACCCCGTGAAGTTATGTCTAATTCGTATCTGTAGTATGTAAACCAATATAGGTATATTTTTCGTTGTATAATGGCATCTGTATTTTGTTTCTACATCCTAGGTACTTAACTGCTGCACCAAGACTTTCTTTATACATATGCAAATAAGCGAGGGGAAACGTGTGCATTTCGTTAGTGGTTTCCGTCTAGGAATTTACAACCGTCTAGAGTCTAGGAATTTGCAATGTATTGAGTCGAAAGCCCCTCGCTATTTTACGAGTAATAGCTTAATAGCGTGTTAAATTGCTTTAGTTTATTACGAAATAAAATATGACGGAAACTATACACGGTAGACTACAAGTGTGATTGCAAAATATCATATCTTGATATCAGCCTATTCTAGTCAGCTGCTTAACGTAAATCCCTATTAAGCGTCAACGCCAAACATCCCGGTCTTCCCTCGGCAGCCCATATCCATAATCCTAAGTGTGAACCTACGTACTGAATTATCAGTTCTTCTACCATTTAACAAAAAAAAATATATAACTAAGGAATTTAGAGTAGTTACCTGTTCACGGCGCTCCTGAATATCCTCGGCTGTCTCGAGGATCTTCACCTCTTTGGGTGGTGGTATCTGTTCCATGATGGAAGCGTCAAATTATCTGGAACAATCAAAAAACTCCATATTAAAACACCATTCAAAATGCTAATCAGAGAAAGATCAGAAGGATTTAAAATTATGTAGATTCTTTGATGTAAAATATGTTCTATATTTAGGAATGTTGTGTGTGTATGTAACGTAAATCAAAAACTTTTCATTGTTTCTTATTTAGATGTCATGTAAAAAAAATATTTTGAAACAATTTTTTTTAAAACACCTAAAAAATTCAGTAATAAAAAAACAGCATACTACAGATAAGGTCAAAACCAGTAAAATATAACCGTCGTGTTGGCTATTCTATCCCCTGATCTCATCAAGCACTATTCATTACCTCAGCACAAGGTCGAGCTACACTTGACATCACTTGTGTGCAGGGAACTTACAGAAGTACCACTTTGTATGTAAACAAGTGATAAATTGTTCTAATTTTAGCCAACTACTCAAAAAACAAGTTCAAGTCAATCAGTATTAATGAAAACATTTTTTTTACTTGAATTTGATTTTTTTTCTGTGGAAGATTGATCATTTATATTTAAGTAACATAATTTTTTTAGGTAAGGTTAAAGACATTTTCTTTAAAGAATATTCCAGATTTAGATGCAAATATGTACATCAATCAATTCAATTTATGCTGAAGCAATCAAAATGGAATATCATTGTTGCATTTAAGCAGATTCATCACATTACGGCTGTTTATCGACAACGACTATTGCGCCCGTTTTACGATCAATCAACTTTTATTACACTTTTTTTTTTTTTTTTTTATCGACGTAAAATCATCAAATGACCCCTCCCGCTGTGGGTTAGCAGCGGTGAGGGAGTGTCAGACTCTTACTGACTAAAATCGTCGTGTTCCGTCATAGGCCTTTTATGTACCAGGGCCGCGGTATCTCTTTCGAACAACCCGCAGCACTTTTATTACACTTGGACCCATTTTCACAGTTCGCCATTTTATAAGGCTAAGATAAACAAATATTTTATTTTATTGCCATTAAAAATCTAGAACTTTAACATAATAAGTTCAGCCATTTGCACAAGTTGTCAAAAAAAAAAAACATACACACACTCACACAGTAATTTTCGCCTTTATGTATGTCTACAATATATCACATACTTTTTAAAATGCAGTAGAATAGACATTTCCATAACAACACTTGAGTAACATAAACAACTGAGCCTTCTTTACAATGTCTGCATTATGGCACTGACCAGACGAGGCTTACATCACACAACCTTGTGACTCACCCCAATGTTATGTATTGTAAAGCTGATGATAACAGTTTTACACTCCTTTAAACACTGCACTTAGCAACTCAAGTCCTTTAAATTAACTATCCTGTCTTTACAATGTCCTTTTTGAGTTTCCTTGGGTAAAGACAAGTTGTTACTTATTTAAAGAATTTGTATATTCACTTTATCAGTAAAAAGTATTATAAATGTATTCTTATCTGTATCAGTGCTTATAGGCTAGTGTAAGGTACATTCTTATAATTAGTAGATAAGTGTTTTAACAATGTCTTTGTATGGAGAATACATAGACAATATTAGTTTATTTTTATTTTAGTTTTTTGATAAGCAGACAGATGAAGTCATTAATAAATTTTTTGATGTTTAATAATCAATTGATTGTAAAGCTATTAACAAGCGATTAGTGACATACCAAAAACTAAGAATTCAATCAATTAAACAAATTTTAGTAGATGTTCCGAAATCATAATAAATATGTATTAGTTCTTGAACATCAGGAAGTATTCCAGTGATTTAGTCAACCAGTCAAACTTCATTTTGACATGGAATTTTACAATTTCTATACTAGAAAATGACACAGTGCATACATACAATAAGGCAGTGTGATTTATTCAACAAAAAGAAATATGTACTACTAAAATCACAATGTCCACTTGTCCTACATACATGCAACAGCTGGGTGCACACCCAGGTAATCAATACTCATGCAACTTGATCCAGCATTGCAATCACTCACACATGCACCTGTATGCACACACATATACAAGCCAATATGTGTGTCATGACATGGGTGGGGCTTGGATCATGAGTCCCAGTCTCTTCCCTTGGTAAAAAGTTGGTAACCAATGAGTTCTTTTGAAAAGTATTAAGGAGTTATGATGAAGGTGCCGTGTGCACAACCAGGTAATCAATACTAATGCAACTTGATCTGGAGCATTGCAATAACTCATGCGTGCACCTGTATGCACATACACACATGTAGAGAACAGATGTGTGTCATGACATGGGTGGGGCAGTGGGACTTGTATCATGAGTGCTAGACTTTTGATAAATTGTTATCTATTGAGTGTCTTTTAAAAAGTATTAAGTAAAGAAGTTGTTGATGATGATATCCTGTTGTATTTCCCTAATCAGGGACATTTAGGGCTCTATATAATTACATTTACTATTGAATGTTTTTAAACAATTACATTTCCGACCGTTTAAGATTATGTATTAGCAAGAAAAAAGTCCTGTTAAGCATCTATAACCAGAGAAAGCCTAAATAAATATTGAGTCAGTCACCAATAACATAACATAATAACATCCTGTCAATAATGTAAATAAAAATCATATGTTAATAACAAACTGATTTTACCTCAACAATAAAACAACTTTTGAAAAATCAATACACAGCACTGCAGTAGTATAAACACTATCGGTATTCTGATCACAAAGTCTAGATTCTCTACTGCCATAGAAAGTACAGGCGGCGGACGCGGCGACGCACTGTTCCAGATTCTATCGCCCTCCCGACACGCACCGCCGACACTTTACCGCAATAAAACTGCCGCCGCCGGCGTATCCACCGCTACCTATCGACCCCACATACTTCCCTCTTATGTACAATGACGTAATGCTCCAAAATAAACCTAATAAGGATTACTGCCGCATCCAATTTTGGACTTCCGCAGGACTCTCGGGAATGAAGAATGTTGCCGGGTGGCGTCTACATGGGATTCCATTTTGAATACTTGTATTCATGAATCGGATTTCTTTCGGAAAGTTGGACATTCGAAAGGAATTCGCCGATACATGGGTGTGTCATAGATAAGATTTATAGTAATTTAACGAGTTTATTTCCACATATAGCAATATTCGGGATAATATGCATGAATAAACTCACCTTTGACTTAAAAATAACACTGATTTTACACGTTTCAAACACTTTTACTAAGAAATTTCATGAAAAATCGTTCGTTCGACGTGCAGTCGCGTCACTCCGCCTACAACCAATGTTGCTAGAATAAAATTCAACTGACAGCTCAGCTGTTAATTGATTGACCTCATTTCTTATTATTTTATTAGTAAAACAAAATATGATTTTATTTATTTATATATTTGTCGATTGCGTCTTACACATAATAATGCTGTACACAAGAATGCAAAAAAGAAGAAAAACTAAATAATACTTAACTAGTAGAAAATATACTCGACGGACAGATAAAATAAGCGATGTAATCTGTAAGCAAGTTATTTATTAAACTTAGCAACACCATCCCGCAGTTGTCAAAGAATCTTGTCCTGGCTTGGTTCGTCCTGTGTTTGTTGTATCAATTTGTATGTCAATTATCAATTAACCCTCGTTTAATGATGGCCTGTTGATTATTAAAAAGCAGTGCTCGGTACTGATACTATCGATGTGCACTTGGAAGTTTGTGTAAATCATGGCTGCTGGCGGCGAGGATCTGTGGCGCGAGTGCGCGTCCTGGCTGACGAGATGTGGCTTGCTACGTCCCGACCATAAGGCGAACTGGGAAACGAGTTCAATCCATGACCTGGCGTACACCCTGCGGGATGGCGTGCTGCTGTGCAACCTGCTCAACGTGCTGCACCCGGGCTGCATCGACATGAAGGACGTCAACCAGCGGCCTCAGATGGCGCAGGTAACTGGGCCCCGCCGCCGCGACCTTCATTCTAATTACTATAAAACTATTAAGTTTGCCACATAATAGCTGCACGCATGTTATGTGGAACTAATTCCTAGGTCATACATTCGTGATTTTGAAATTCGATACAAGGTTCACATATTTGCGTATTTCGTGTTTTTGCGTTACGCGATCTATTTTGGCTGTTTAAAACTGTAATTTCGTATAGGCCGTACGGTAGGACTTCCTTATATTGAAATGTGTATTTAGAATAACATTAAAGTGATAATGTGCTGGTATAGTTAATTATGCATGCAATCATGAATGGAGCCCGGCTATTGATACGTGTGTATTCAACAGACATGAATATATGTTCCGGTGTTATCTGCATCGTAAACTTACTGTGAATGAACAGACGCTACTTACTACTGCCTCCTGTCAATTCATGAATTAAATAAAAGTATAAACTACATATACTTGGAGATAAAAGTTATATTTCAATAGTAAGTAATGCTAAGTCCAATGATCTCAAATAATATAGAATTGAAAGTCAAATTAAAAAGCAGAAAGATTTTTATTTTAGACTTCAAGATTTTTACTACAAATATTTCCAATGCAAGGAAAGTTGAAAATCTTAACATTAATTATTTTTAACTTCCTCTCGATGGGTATTATAAGTATAAATAGAAAGGAAAATGAACAAATGAAATACATACAAGGTACATAATTAAGTTGCCACATATTTCCTGTTACAAAAATAAACCCTACAGGTCATGGTCATGTTTATTTTTAGATTTCTCAATATGTATAGATGTTATTCTCTATACCAGAATTCTTATTTAGACATTTTCCTCAGTAGTAAGGTTATAAATAATCTTGATTTCTTCATGCCTAAGAAACTACACTAACAAACTTATCACTGAAAAATATAAATAAATAAATCTCTACAGGAACAAAACATAACATACATAAGATAGAATTGTACGGAAAGTATAGGTATTGAATG
Organism: Helicoverpa armigera; assembly: GCF_030705265.1. Lineage (NCBI taxonomy): Eukaryota > Metazoa > Arthropoda > Insecta > Lepidoptera > Noctuidae > Helicoverpa > Helicoverpa armigera. Next base: position 12,711,145 of record NC_087124.1, on the reverse strand, counting down.
GAAAATATGACACTGGCTTTACCATCAATACATAATTACATACAAATCAGGCATGGTTGCTTTCCCCTATATCCTAAGAGAATAGGCCTACTTCACATTATAATTATTGACACACTTACTGACTAAACTGAAGTATAATTTGACATTCCAAAAGTGTAAAGCTACTTAAAAATAATACTTAGGGTTTTTATACTGAGTAATGATATCTAGTTAATCCATTACTACTTTTCATTCCTAATCCCTAATCAAACCTCCAAACCTAGGCCCAAATATTCAGACAACATAAACATTACTTTTCATAAAACAACTGTTAACTATGACTTTTCACATTCCATTTTCAAAGCTAACAGGTTTTATAACAAAAACTGATGTTTACGTTGTTGGTAACCGCCTTAGAAGTTTCAACCGTCTACAACAATATGTAGCATATGCTACTTTATCCCCATTCCTAGAAACATTGTAGACAGACTGTTGAACCATTCCACTCCCTATTGTTATACGAGGATATCAGTTTTATAGCTGTACAGTCCATATTGTGTCAACTGCCCATAAAACTAGTCACCCTATGTTTATGGGGAGTGTCGTAAAAATGCCATGTCTGTGTCATCAGTTGGCCTGTGTTGTTAATGTGACAGTTTTAAATCTAAATCCTATCCCGTAAATTGTAGTAGTTTTAAAGAAATCATGTTAAATAAGGCATGAGTAAAAAAATAAAACAAACAGATTTTTATTTTCAATAACCATTGTTGTACAATAAAATACATGCTGTCTATCTCCACAGTCATTTTTGTATATTTATCTTAATAAAATGCAATGACATCTTAAGGAAATCTGTAAGGTCTGAAATCAACAACCTGTATTGAGCTAGCATGGCTAAACTCTCAATCCTTCTCTGTGTGAGAGGAGACCTGTGCCCAGCTGTGGGACAATGAAAAACTGATGATGGTGATAAAAACAATAAAATTTAAAATGCTAGCTGGTTCAAATGCTTTTAGCATATGATGATGAAAGCCATGCTATGTCAAGTGTCCTGTAAATAAGATCTTTAAAATGAAACTTTCACTCATATTAGTCATATTTTTTCAAAGAAAACCAAATTAAATTTCCCAGTAGTCTCCAACTCATCCATTAATTGCACGAAGATGACTTTGCATTCAAAAATTAATTTAGGCAGTACTTATCAACTTTCATACGAACATTGGTTGTTAGTTGATACTGTTATCAATAAGCTGTAGGAGGCAATTACATATGACCGCGCGACATACTTTATTAATGTACTAATGTGTAAGAAGTATGATGATAAATTCTGCTTATTGTCTCACCAATTTGATTGAGCAATAATGTAGCAATACAATATTTCCTCGTCTTTCCGCAAGTTGCGTCAATTGTCGACTCTGATCTTACGTGAAAGAGACCTACTCTTTGTTAATTCGTATATCATTCACATCTAAACTAATATTATCCAGCTGATGAGTTTGTTTGCTTGCATGAACACACCAATCCTTCTGAATACTAGATAGTCTACTTATCGAGGAAGGTTATAGGCTACAGTTTATCCACGTGTGCGAAGTAGCTCCCACGGGACATTGTGAAACAGCTGGCCAAAGCTAGTTCCTTAGTAGAAATTCTACATAATTCGAAACTAGAATCTGTTTACGTGAAAATTGCGAATGTGCACATAACTGTGTATGTAATAACGCTGAATTAAATTACATATAATAACAGCGTTATAAGTCGACTTTACGTGCCATCGTTATGCCACCTCACACTATTTAAACTGCTATAATGGTTATGTGTAATCTAACGCGGCATATTAATGAACCCTTTTGGTAGGTATATGACTTTCATATCACCTGCATCCCTAGGGAAATACTCTATTCATCCGGATAACATTAGCCTATAGCCTTGCGAGGTAAATGGGCTATCTAACACTGTAATATTTTTTCAAATAGGTTCAAAAGTTTCTGAGAGTGCTTTCAAGTACAAATATAAACAAACTCTCCAGCGTAACACTGGCATAGATTCATGTGAGTCAAAGTGGTCAGTCTAGTGTAATTACTTATGTCCAGTTTCGTTTGGGCGAAAAACCTAAAGAACGAAAACTGACCATCATCGTCTTGTTCCCAGTTCTTATGCATGAGAAACATCAAAGTGTTCCTACGAACATGCCACGAAGTCTTCGAGCTTCGGGAGACGGATCTCTTCGATCCGTCCATGCTGTTCGACCTCTCCAACTTCCACCGGGTTCTGTGCACGCTGGCCAAACTCAGCCAGTGCCCCAAGGCGGTGGCGAAAAATATCAAGTGAGTCATTTTATTGCAGGTTGATAATGCAGTTGATTATTGAGTAATTGGTGATAAAATTATTTATTCTTATTTATTATCCATGTGCACTGATAAGCTTAGAATAGGTATCTTTAGTACAAATAAATACTTGTTGCTACTCACATAATATGGTGTATCTTTAGAGCAAGTTGCGAAAGATGTACTTAATATGAGTCTCTCTAGTGAATAATCCTAGGTTGCGAGCTGCAGCAGATCATACACCAAAACTTAATACTTATCACTACAGGAATGTAATACTAATACATAATCTAATAGCAACCTAGCAACCGCACCTCGAGACCTAACTATGCTGTTTGTCAGTATGATTCACAGCCTAATTGAATGTCTCCATAAAGGTGTATGCTAATTGTATGTTAATTGTTTTTGGCGAAGATATGCATATCTACATCATCTACAAATTGAAACATGATGGTCTACACTTTAGTATGTAGGAATTTTGATAATTTTTGTCCTTACGTCAACAATTTTATTCCAGGCCATTCTCAGCACTTAGAACGCAATCAGAAGAGGACATATACAAAGACCTGCAATCAGTGTAAGTACCAAACTACTTCCAAACTTCTCTTTCTAACTTTCAAAGTACGAAGTAATTTAACACCCCTTGTAGTAGCGCCAGTGTGACCTTGGCGCCTCCCCCGTACTCCAGCGTGATAGAGGAATGCCCCGGGCACCCGGCCGCGGCCGAAGTCCCGTGGGTGCAGTTCACGATACCCTCCGCCACCTGCGAGGACCGAGTCGAGGAGATTTATGAGGACCTCTGTTACGTCAAGTTTACCTCAGCAACGCCAGAGGTGGCTGTTTTCGACTCTATTTTGTGGGATGTTCGTTTTGATGTGGTTAGATGAGGCTGTAATCCCTACAGGCTGTCAACCTTCTTGTGAACATGAAAAGTAATTCGCAGTATTCTGCCGACGACTTTAGACTATCATCCACAGTTATTGTTCTCTAAAACTACCCAAACAGCTAATTTAAAGCCAAATCTGGCCACACAAAGACGAATATTCATTCGGTTAGACGGTTAACATCACGCTTGGTACATTCTAATACTAGGATTTACTTTCATTGGACCTATTAATATTCAAATCATGTTCCCCGGTCGCACCGTTATCATCAAACAACAATAAGTTAATCCATTTGATATTTATAACTAAAAGTTTGAGGGGCTTAGCGTCCTGTCGAGAGACCTCTGAATCAGTTATAGTCGTGACCATAGATCTTACTAACCGGGTCAAAGTAGGGATTAACTGGCTTAAAGGCATTCCATGGTTACACAGTTTTTGCTACTTTTCACTTCGACATTTTCCCATAGAATAGCGTTCTAGACTTTTTTCGGAGATTTTTGCATTAGCAATGTCTGGAATTCATGAACACTCTAAAACCTGTTTGAAACTTCAAAATAATCTACATGCTATGAAAAGTAGCATCAATAACACCCGTGCTAGATCTAGATACGGTTCATTGATCGATATTTCAGTATCAGTCCGAACGGCCGCTGCAGCTCAGCTTGTTCAATTAATCTGAAGTATCCTGTTACTACATTGCATAACTGTCGCCGTCATCACTGTTACTTATCTATTTTGAATGCTCATCAATGAATACGCCTTGCTGATCATTGTGCAACCAACAATTGCAAGCATAATTGACCAGCCATCTGTTGCACATAACTGCTGTTATCAACTTTATTTTATACACAATAAAGTCGGTAATACTACGGCAGAGTGAAGTGAGACAACTAGCTCTCTCCCCCGGAATTGCGCGCGTGTTAACGCTCGCATTCTTTGCTTTATTTCTTGAAGTTATCTTAATATAACATCGGTGTTTGTTTCCCATACATTTTGCAATGAACAATGTTGTACTATCGTGTCATCAGTTCTTAGAACTAACGTGGCTTACATAAAGTTTTGGCGTAAACAGACGAGGCATTATTCGGGAGTAGGGCAAGTGAGCTAAGAGGTCATAAGGTCTCATGAAATAGTAGCCGGCCTAAGTACCACAAATACAGCTCTATGAAATCGTTACGAGGTGACATCTAAGATAGCGGTACTCAGTTGTCTCGCCACTCGGTATTCGCTGTTAACCTTTCAACATGACCCTTCACATTTCCAGAGTTAGCAAATCCAATACAAAATCCCGCAAAAACCGTTCCCAACGGAAACCGCATTCAACAGTTCAATTAAACGATATTTGATTTGGATATCACACTCAATTATTTGCTTGCTCCAGTTATTAAATCAACAAGCTCGCTTAAAACAAATATGGATTACCCTATGTATCCGTAACCATGCATCCTCGTAATGCGATGAAAAGTTTTAATTTAATTAAACTCTAAAGCGTGGGAAGTCTAACTTTCTACTTTATCGCATTATTACGTGGAATCTGCACGAGTCCTTTTGCGGAATACGTAGTTTCGACACCTACACGTATTACGTGTTTATGCGATCCCACGTGACCTGGGGAACATAACGCGGTAATATAGGCTGAGTACCATGTCTGGTGGCCTCTGTTGCTCATTCAAATGTCTCACTAATGCATGGCTCGGTGTAATTCAGAGTCCCTCTAAATGGTGTTGAATATTTCGTGAGCTGTGTCTAGGGGGACACTTCTATCTGCCTTGGCAAATAACAAAAACGTGTTTGAAACCCCAGAGCTTCAAGTTGGTTGGTTAATTTAAGTAGCCAACCAAAAAACCAGCATACCAAAATAGTACGTCGATAAACCACAAATTACCAGGAGCCCAGAACATATAGAACGTAGTATCCAATTATTGTTGCGTAACTAACGACTTAACGAGTCATTATGTTAACATAATTGGAACGCCAGAGAGTTCGCACCTCTCATCCCAGCCGCCGTGCTGGACCAGGTAGACACCACGGGCGCCGGGTGTAGCGAGATGACTCCCGGCCACCGTAGGTGTGGGTCTGTGGGCGGTGAGTTCCGGTGGCTCATCGTCCCTCTGTCTACTTAGACGACAGACCCGTGTCGACGGCGCGCGTTGCTCCACGCGCTCCTCAAAGAGATGTCAGCAACCCCAGAGGGGCCCAGTTGGGCCAAGGCCTGCCGGGGCTGCGGGTTGTTCGAAAGAGTTGCCACGGCTCTGGTACATAAAAGGCCTACGACGGAACACGACATTTTTTAGTCAGTAAGAGTCTGACACTCCCTCACCGCTGCTAACCCACAGCGGGAGGGGTCATTTGATTATTTTTAACGTCGATAAAAAAAAAAAGATTTCGCCGACACTCTATGATTAATGATTTGTCAGTATACATCAATAAAAATAAATACGTACTTGAGAGTCTATCTTTTTAAAAGGTTATCTATGCACTATGTTGGTTTGGAAAGGTATTATTTCACATTCATAATGTTTTTACTTTGCTTGAGACGAAAATGAAATGAAATGAAATGAAATGAAATGAAATGAAATCGTTTATTTTGCAAGTTGGACATTACATCACTTTTACACGTCATTTTAAGAATGCTGAGGTCGGCATTTCCTAACTGACTGATCCCTGAGAAGAAACGCCGAAACAAACTCAAGGGTCATAGTCTCTTTTAAAGTCCAAACATGTTATAAATCAAGTAATATCATGTGTGAGTGTCACCATGTACGCGGTCTGGAATGGCCTTTTGAGGAAAGAGCCACATCAGGCTGGAGCTGACCAGTCCCAACAGACGGCACGCATGCATCAGTCGTCGTGTAGCTCAACCATATCTTAGGGAGCTCAACGACCTGTCACACGACGATACCAGATCTGCAGAACATTTGCGTAGGCCATTCAAAAATACTCAAACCCGCCAGACAGTATTTATGTTATAAGAATATATAATGTTGCTCGCATACACGATACTCACATTCACAATAATAATAAAAAAAATAATATAAAAAAAATACAATTATAATATATAAATGTCAATAAACAATGTCATTAATAAAATGTTATCTGATGATAATATATATTTAAATGTCAAAAGTAACAATACACAGGCATTTGAAAAGATATCACTCACTAAGCGAGCAGCTCATTCCCAAGCTTTTTTATCATTTAAATAATCAGATATTTTGTAATATCCTTTTTTCAAAAGTTTGGATTTTATATGATTTTTAAATTTCTTGATAGGCAAATCACGAACCGCTTTGGGAAGTTTATTGTAAAAGCGTATACATTGACCCATGAACGAGTTGCTTACTCTGTGGAGGCGAGTGGCATGTACAGCAAGATTATGTTTATTCCTAGTATTTATGCTATGAACATCAGACATTTGAACAAAGTCTGATATGTTTTTATGAACGTACATTAAATTTTCAAAAATGTATTGAGAGGCAACAGTCAGAATATTTATTTCTTTGAATTTCTCTCTGAGAGAAACTTTTGGACCCAGATTATAAATGGCTCGAACAGCTCTTTTCTGTAAAATAAATATAGTTTCAACATCCGCACAGTTTCCCCAAAGGAGGATCCCATACGTCATTGAACTATGAAAGTAGCTAAAATAAACTATTCTGGCTGTGTCCACATCGGTGATTAGACGGATCTTTTTAATAGCATAGGCGGCGGAACTAAGTTTTCCTGACAGTTTAACAATATGTGGGCCCCATTGGAGTTTGGAATCAACGGTCAAACCAAGAAATACCGTTGACTCAACAGGCTTCAACTCTACTCCATTTAGTTGTACATTAGTTTGTAACTGCCTTACGTTGGGCGTCGAGAATTTAATTAACTTCGTTTTAGACTCATTTAAAAGAAGATTATTGACATTAAACCAATGAACAACCTTAGAGAGTGCATTGTTAACTTCGTCAAAATTGTCGAGTTGGCGCTTGATTTTAAAAACGAGTGAAGTATCATCAGCAAACAACACAATCTTGTGATTATCCCTTATGTGATAAGGAAGGTCATTAATATAAATAAGGAACAAAAAAGGGCCTAGAATTGAACCCTGCGGAACCCCCATGGTGACCGTGGATCCAGAAGACCTCTTACCGTTGACATCTACCTTCTGAATTCTATTATGCAAATAAGAAGTCAGAAGGTCAAGAGCCTATTTTGATACCATAGTGGTGAAGTTTCCTGATGAGTATATCATGGTGCACGCAATCAAAAGCCTTGGACAAGTCGCAGAAAATACCGAGCGCATCCTGCGAATCCTCCCAGGCCTCGAATATATTTTTAAGCAATTCCACGCCCGCATCCGTAGTAGAACGACCCTTGGTAAATCCAAATTGTTTAGTGTGCAACAAATTGTTTCTATTAAAATGGCTCAACAATTGACGTAATATTAACTTCTCAAAAATTTTACTCAAAGTGGGTAAAATTGAAATTGGCCGAAAATTTGATGGATCGGTTGTACTACCAGATTTAAACAATGGAATTACTTTACTAAGTTTCATTAAGTCAGGAAAAACACCTGATGCAACACAAGAGTTAAACACAGTTGCTAAATAAGGTGAAATTATTTCAATTATCGATGAGATTATCTGAACTGACAATCCCCAAAGGTCAGCAGTCTTTTTTACATCGAGATCTTTATACGCTTGAATAATATCCTTAGAGCTAACAACTGAGAATTCAAAACCTTTGTCACATTCCGCAACACAATTTTTTAATATTGTAAAAGCCGAACTGGAAGACGACATAAGAGTTCTGGTTGTTAAAATAGGGATATTGGTGAAAAAATTTTCAAACTCAGATGCTACCCCCAAGTCCGACTTAACGTCTACATTGTTTATTTTTAAGTGGAAGTCTCGATTCCGTACAGTGGATCGGCCTATTTCTGAATTGATTATATTCCACGTAGTTTTTATTTTATTACCAGAAGCTTTTATTTTATGTTTTATGTGTATTGATTTAGCGGAGGTGCAGGCTCTTTTAAATATTTTTGAATAGTTTTTAACATACTGTTTAAATGTTTCATCTTGATTGAATGATCTTTCATAGTATAATTCAAATAACTTCTGTCTACTTTTGTAAATACCCGGCGTTGCCCAATCACTAAATGTTACCTGATCACAAACAGATATGGACTTAGTAGTAAAAACTTTTTTAAATTCACAATTAATTAAGTTGAATAAAAGGGTGTAAGCTTGATCAGGATTATCATGATAGGGCAATTCAGGCAGTTTTTCAATCAAGTTATTTTTAAAATGTTCCAACCGATGTTTGTTTACAGGAATAAAACTTACATTTTTTCTCTGAGCTCTGATAGTTTTCATGGGAAAGGTAACTAATTGACCAGAGTGATCAGAATCTAACACATTTAAAATATGTTTGTTTAAAGGTTTTAAGTTAGTAAAAATGTTATCTATACATGTAGCACTAGTGCTAGTTATTCTAGTCGGCTCGAGAAATGTACTGTACAAGTTGTATGATTGAAACAGAGTTATAAAATTATTAACAATAGCAGTATTTTCCAGTATATTAATATTAAAGTCTCCACAGACGACAACTGTTTTATTATTGTTAGAAATTTTGAATAATACATCTTCCAGATGCTTCTCAAAAATTGTATATGTTGCACATGGGGCCTGTATACACTCATTACAATGAACTGCTCAAGCTCAACGCATGATATCTCAATTACTCGCTCAACAGAAAGGTTCACAATATCCTTCCGTTCTTTGAATTTAATAGTATTGCGAAGAATTATTAGAGAACCACCACGTATTATATTTACTCTGCTGTACGAGCTGCCTACACAATGGTTCTTGAAGCTAAACATGAACTGATGCTCTTTAAGCCAATGCTCAGTTAAACATAAAATATCTATATTATTACAGTTCATGAACAACTCCAATTCCAATTCTTTAGCAATCAAACCTTGAATATTTTGATGGAATATATTCAGATTGTGTTTGTTTCTAGTATTTATACTCAAAGGGTTTGATGGATTAGAAGTAACAACATTATTTGTGGTATTTATATTTGAACATATAATTGCATTTATGTCACAATTCAAAATAATTGATTGACTGCTAGAGATTGGCTCTATTGTCTGGTGGTGGAGTTTAAATCACTTGGAACTAATTCCAAGTTCTGTGAAAAAAATAAACTAGACTGCTCAATAGGAGCAGTATCGTTAGCCAAGCAATTGGCTTTGTTCAAAATACAATAAAATAGCGATTTTGCTATTTGTCCTTTATAAAATTACAAATATAATAATTATCATTTGTCATAAAATAATTATTACTAATGAGTACATTAGAGTCAATAAAATTGAATTTTCATTATACAATGTCATAGTTTGCAATTTAAGATTGCATTTATGTCTATGGTTATTTTCTGTCTGCGACAAGCCCTTGCCATAGGGAAAAGCATATAAAACTATTTTATTTACATTTAATTGCGATAAACACTCAAAGTATTTAATTACTGTTTTAACAGTGGCATTTCCTCTTCTCCCAATTAGTACAACTAAAGTAGTAGTTGGACAGTAACTACTGCTTAATATTTTGTCTAATATTTGTTCATAAGTAGCTCCAGGCATGCAATAGTTTATTACCTGGTCACCTAAATATTGATGTAATTTGTGACACATGTTTTGTCCAATTTCATCACTAAACATTACTATTTTGTTACAATTATTATTTTCATTTTGTATTAATTTTATTGTTTTTTGTGTGTCGAAGGAAGTACTTTTTTTACAACCATCTAATTTAATACAATGAGAAGATTGATGAGAATCATCTAACCCTGAACAGCCTGGCAGATCTTGTTCACAACCTGGTGTTCGATTGTTGGTCAATGAATTAAACATTTTCTCATTTTCACTACACAGATCCACCAAGCCGTTCATTGCCAGTATGTACTCACCCATTTCTCTTTGTGAGGTTTGATATTTGCATGTAACTGCCATCAATGATTCTTGTAAATGGAGAATCCTTGACTGCAGATCCTGTATATCAACCTCATATTCTTTTCTACTATTGTTGAAATTTAATTGTAATTTTTTACAACTGTTAAAAATAATAATTGTACCAAGTAAAAAATACTTATTTAATATATCTGACCAGTCTGACAATAAATGTCCAATGTGACCGGTCATTTAATAGTAATTGACGGTCACCTATCGTATGTGACCGTCAGTTTACAACACTAGTAACGACTTAACGAGTCATTATGTTAACATAATTGAATACGTAGTGTATTTCGGTGTACGCACAGTGCCCGTAGGCCACATTATTTCCATACTTCCCACATGAAAGGTCACCAATCCAATTGAGCAAATTGTGAACGTGATCTAGTTACAAGTTTCCAATAACGCTCAAAATTGTGTTTACAGGCTTCGGAAACCTGAATGAAAATGTTTGTGTATCGTGATTTATTTTAAGTAATTTTTGTGTGGTTGTAGGTCATTCTTCCCACGTTAAAAGTATTAGGGATGAAAGAAGACTTTTGATAAGTTAAAGGTTCTCAGAAATCTGAAGCCTAATCTAGAAAGTGTTGCAGATCAATTATACCATGATTCAGTTCTGTTTATTATGCCACTTACCTAAGCAAACATCTACACAAATCAGTGATTATTGCTCCATCATAAAAGTTTCAGAGAGCAACTTCACGGGGATATAAAAGTCTCTCACGACTAGTTATCTAACTAGGTGCAACAGCAACTAACTGGGAAACTAAACTTATGAATCTGTCGTCAAGTTTATCCCACATTCATCCGCCGGTAACATAGGCCTGTGTTATCTGTGCCCGTTTGAAAAAGCCGGCGTTTTGTTCCAATATAATGTGCTATTTATACTACAGATTTCGCGTGGGCTGGTCCGCGTTTAGAATAGATTTTTATTAATTTAGCTCATTCAGGAAAATTATGATAAATAAAATGTGTAGGTCTTAATCTTTATTCAGATTTTAGTCAAAAGTTTATAGCAAGTTTAATTACAGATTAAAGTAATAAAAGCCACTAATCTTAACTACAAGTTTTAATACTTAACGTGTCTCACATATAAAACTGCTATAAACAGCTATTAGCAAATAAATTCTACATTTTATGAAGGTTTTACAAGTAATTGAGCATTCAAATCATTTAGCTGTCGCGTAATGAAATGCGATAGAAAGTTTAAAGTCGGCGAATAATACGAAGCGAATTGACAAACGTAACGGAAGCCATTCAAAATTTCAAAATAAAACCGTGCGCTGACGCAATGGGAATTCTTGCGATTTTGTCAATTGAGTGGTGAAGAGTAAAGACGCAAGTCGCTCGTTCGCGCGAACTCGATAACAAGAGATAAGGCTCGGTACTTCGCAGAAAGTTTTAGTCATGCTTTATCTGTCGTTCGACTTATCTAACCGTTATCCGTTTATGATGAGCAGGTTGTCATACGGTATGTTGCAGTTCTCATGGCGACCACACATGGACATGCATTCTAAACATAATAGCTTAGTAGCAACTAACTACACATTATACTCCTGGGACGCATTCCGCTCTTACATTTTCTTCTCTATTTATAGTGTCTAATTTCTTAAGACTGCCCACGCTTATTAACGCTCAATTTCTTTTGTACTACAACATACTTAGTTAAAGTATTTCTAATGGATCACTATATTTCAGTGTCCAACAAAAACTACGCATAGATATACATATTATGAAGCCGGTGTTTCCGTTAGACGGCCGGTTATAGCCGAACGGCTAATTATGTTCATTTCTCACTTATTAATATGCTGCGCTGACCGCCAAGTATTGGACGCCATGATTGGCACGCAAGCCAATACCAATGCGATTCTTTATTAATCGCTTCAGGGTAATGGTCCTTGAGATTGTGTGCAATTCTCGAGAAATAATTTGCTCGAGTACGTCCAGGAAAGAAACTCTTCAATTCGTAGTAAAATTGTTTACACGCTGTTGGGTTTGTTCGGTCTATCAATTTGTTTGACATCTTCAATAGTGATACTTTATTCAATAAAGCTATTGTAATACTTTCATGTGGTCTAGAGTCTAGACGGACCACACCAGATCAATCATAATATTTACTTGGTCTATCAATTTTCCCAATTATTTCGTGGTCCACTTCGAGACTCACTATGCCTGAATATAGACACTATAAAATATTTAGATACAACACTATCCAATCTAATCAATCATAAAACAAAATATCGCGCAGAAAAACACGCCCAGTTTCTTGAAAATTTTCCGTAAAAGTCTACACAGTATTCAGGTGCATTGTTTTTCTCGTCGTCGCTGCGGATGTAAGGAAAACAAAAGACGGCTGTCCGCCAACCAGGCGAGCTTCCTAAATAGTCGTGTTTACACGTCTACGTTACAAAGATAAACAGCCTTCTATCATAACTAGTTGCTTATATACACTCTTTTGCAAAAAAAACGGGCACCTATGCGAAATCTTAGTTTTAAGGACTTTTCGTGTATTTCAAAGGGATTTAATGATTGTAGTATGTTTCTAGCATCAAAAGAGTTAGCCGAGCATGCGTGAGAGTGTATTCTAAATTTGAATTTTGTACAATTGCTAAGAAATTGGTTAAACCTTGTTTTGGACTAATTGCTGGCAGAAAGTTCGTCGGTGTTTTGAAAAGCTTTTGAAGTGATTTTCAGGAAAATGATAATGCAGTTTTAATTAATGATTAATGTACTTTTTTGTAAGATCAAAACATTTTTTAAAAACTATGCGTATTTGATAAAATTTTCACCTGCTCCAAATGGTCTATACTGATGATTGATGGCAATGTTAAGAATTTCGGTATTTTAGTGTAAAGCGTTCTATTGTTTAGATATTGTACCCACGTGCTTTAAAATATCGCTTCTTCATAAATAAACACTATTTAGAAGAGTATCAGTACCTTTGGCTGCGACAAAACCAATTTAAAGTAAGCAGTGCCCATCACAACTCGTCTCCTATCCGACTTTGACATTTTTAAAAGTCTTGAAATTCTACAAAATACAGAAAATAGCGCATAGACTGTGAGCATGAGGTCTTAAGGTCTCGTAATCACTGATTTTTAAACAACCTCGTCTCTTGGGAAACTCCGTAGACCTCTGAAGATCTATGAGTCTGAGCGTTCAAATAGCGTGTTTTCATCCCACGGACATTTTATTAAATAAACTTGCCTACACCGAGATTTTCTGGCATCTGCAGCACTTTCCTGCTTAAATCATAACAATAATTGGCTATCTGCTCATTTCTTAAGAAACATACGTTTGGTCAATAATTTTGAATTCTTGACTCCCTTTCAGCTAAATCGTCGTTTAGTAACCCGATACCTATGGAGTTATCGAGAGCTTCAACGAGGCAATAATTTGACTTTTTAGATAGCTTTAACCCTTCTCATAATTTTTCATGTTTTTAATTTTAACATTTGTCCCAAAATTTGGTATTTTTTAAATGTCAAAGTCCGGTAGGAGTCGAGTTGTGATGGGCACTGCTTACTTTTAATTGGTTTTGTCGCAGCCAAAGGTACTGATACTCTTCTAAATAGTGTTTATTTATGAAAAAGCGATATTTTAAAGCACGTGGGTACAATATCTAAACAATAGAACGCTTTACACTAAAATACCGAAACTCTTAACATTGCCATCAATCATCAGTATAGACCATTTGGAGCAGGTGAAAATTTTATCAAATACGCATAGTTTTTAAAAAATGTTTTGATCTTACAAAAAAGTACATTAATCATTAATTAAAACTGCATTATCATTTTCCTGAAAATCACTTCAAAAGCTTTTCAAAACACCGACGAACTTTCTGCCAGCAATTAGTCCAAAACAAGGTTTAACCAATTTCTTAGCAATTGTACAAAATTCAAATTTAGAATACACTCTCACGCATGCTCGGCTAACTCTTTTGATGCTACCCAGGCAGCACACAAGTCAGATAACTGGCCAAGAATTTAACTCTATGCAGGGTTAAGCTTTATTATATATGAATATAAGCTGAGTGTATTACCAAATTATGTATTAAAGTTATTTCTTGCTATAATAATGCTATCAGCTGAATTAGTTTAGTAATTTGCGGATTTTATTTCTTCAAACTGAATAATCATCATAAAAAGACCTGCTACTCAAGAGTTCGTGTAATCTTTTGTATAACATTGGTATAAAATTCCATTATCAAGCATGATACTGGATAAGCTGTATTCTGTTTTCTTTTAGTTGTATTACACACTACACCATGACAGTTATTCAGCTGCTGTATAAAATAGGCGTTGTTTCTGTTATGAAGCATATAGTGACTTAACAGAAATAAAGATAGCTGTTGTAACTACTTTATGACGCTTTGAGTATGAAATTACCGTCATATGCAGCTAACTGTAGTTAAAGCAATATTAACAGATTTTGATGCAGAAGTTTGCTGCGTAATGAGAAGTACTTAGACATTTTTAAGCTAGAAGAGCTGTTCTGGAAAGTTAGTCAGCATTTAACCGGCTGACAGAGCTAATTGTTTTGTAGGGTTACTACGTGAAAATGCATCGCACGTTTGTAGTAGGTATATAGTACCTACTATGCTTATTTATTTGTATCGTACTATTATGAATTCTGTACTACAATGATTAGTTATAATTAAGTAAGTATGTAATTTTTCGTATCGTAATATTTTTTAACCGACTTCTAAAAGAATGAGGTTCTCAATTCATCGGAATCTTCTATAATTATCTGACTTTGATAAGAACTAAAAATAAAAAATAATATAGCTTTCCTATAATGTGGGTTTTTATTATTATATGACTGAATCCTAATTGTTTGATTTACAGTACGAATGTGTGTTATTATAGAACAGTTGTCGAAAAATGTTTAATGCAGTCCACTTCTAACCAGAGCACAACTTAATAAGTGGACACTTATGGTCTGTTATGCATACATTAGACGGTAAGCCACTGTGCAATCAGATTTTATTCAGAATGTGCGTCGCCATTATCGAACAACATAACCTAATTATAATGATGTGGAATTTTATACTCAATTACTCAAGTTTAATAACGAAATAAATATAATATTCTTAAAAAAGTTTTACATGGTTATTTTTGAACCCTTACATTGAAATAAACTAAAAAAATATTTTACACGTAAAAAACATAACTAGAAGAAATTTTGTTTATTTCTTCAAAACCCGGCTTATCAGGAAGCGCGTGAAAAATTTACACGAAATATATATATATATACACGGTAAAGTTGCATGCGCACCTACAATTTCTTTCATACGCCTAAATAAGGGTAAAATTTACGATAGGTAAAATATTATACTACGAATATGTATAACTCTGTTCGGATTTGTCAATATTTAATTTGATCAACTTCTTGCTAAAATATACCTGAAATAAGCTAAACGCTGTGTATGATCTGAATATCTGAGCTTTGAAGAACTCAGTCAATTATAATATGTTCATTCATCATTCACTCCTCATCTGGCTAAAAGAGCTGTAATACTTGTGTTAAAGAACAAAATCTTTTTATGTAGAAGATATTCAGCTTGTCGTACAATTATTCAAAAATTATTCATCTTTTACGTTGCTATTACACAGCTAATAGCACTATATTTTGTGCCCAAATTGCTTGAATAACGTCTGAGTAAGCGCCATATCAGCTATTTACAGTAGTTTTTTTCTGCAATTAGCTTCTATGACTGCTATTAAACAAAAATTACTCAAAAGGTTTGTGCTGGCTGGGTAGAAACATACTACAATCATTAAATCCCTTTGAAATACACGAAAAGTCCTTAAAACTAAGATTTCGCATAGGTGCCCGTTTTTTTTGCAAAAGAGTTTATATACGTGCCATCGTGTGGCGTACATAGAATACTCGGAACCAATAAATTATTATTGAAGCTATTGTTGTAAGGACAAATAGGGGGATTGTGAAAGGGGGTTTGGTGATACCAAGGAGATTGATAGCGTTTGAGGATAGGTGTCGACTGTAAAATGCCTTATTTGTTTTTTAATAGGAATTCATTAAAATTAAATGACCCATCCCGCGTGAGCGTGAGGCGTGTCAGACTCTTACACTGACTAAAACCCATCATGTTCCTTATGAATCTCTTTATGTAACAGGGCCGCGGTAACTCTTTTGTAAACAATCACCGAAATACATGCTTACTATAGTTACGCATCAATTTCGGATCTTCAGTTTCTTTAAATCAATAACGACGAATAACGACCATAATATTATTTACACATACTAGGAAATTGTTAATTTTGTATCTGTATCGTATGATATCGACAATTTCTAGGTAAAGCTTTATTCAGTCTGTAATGGATTTCTATTTCGAGAACTGCATTGAAATTGATCCCGTATTCCTATGACAGTTATTCTATGAATTTTCATTTTCAAACATAACTGTGAATTTAATATTATAAATTCGAAACATATTTGGAATATTTTACTTTCCCAAAGAGGTGTATGTAAGATTCTGATCCAATTTTTATTTTTGTTAAAAGTTTATAAGAATCGAGGATTGTTACCAAGCGTGATGATGACGTGAAAGGTGATCGCTGTCCAGCTTCCGACGTGTAGATATGCTTCGTACGGGCTAAATAGTTGACGTGTGTACTGATTTGTAATTGTACAGCATTTTTTCATACAAAATGGAACAGATTGTAAAACGCATTAAGACGATCGCACAGAGAAAGTTCCCGAAGACCTTTTACATCCCGTTCTTGCCCTTTTGTTTGCGTAGCTATAGTTTTAAGCGGATTAGTTTTTTGCACCTGAAAGCCGAATAAGCCCGTTATCAATTAACTGCACCTCTTCCATTTAACTAAAAGAGAACTAATGCTTGCTCTTTGATTGCCGCGAAAACCTTCGGATGAAAGGATGAACACATTTTAACGCTTACCTAGGCGAGCAAAGATACGTCTATTAAGATCGGCGCTCATATGAACTCATGTAGGCTTCTATCGTAATTTATATAAAAGCCCTTTGCCCCGTTGCATCAACATAAATATATTCTGTTAATTTAATGTTCTTACTACATATAATATTTTCTTAAACTTTTTCCTTACTAGTAATGTAATAATTATCAGTACACACGTGAACTATTTGTATTTAGGCGTGGTCAGTTCTATAGGTTCTGTGAATATTTTACCTTTATTTACTTAAGGATATGATAGCTGATTTAACTTTGCTTCTTGGGCAATAACGCACATATTCCTATGATTAAAAAAAAACAAGTAAACCTAAAGGAATTTCTTTCAAATGATGAAGCTCTAAAGTTCATAGATATAATTTCTCGAACAGGCTGTTTGAAACGCACCATCTCTGGAAGTGCCATTATCACTGGAAACCCATATTGTTATCATGGAACGATGTTAAACTATGCTAGCGTATCCTGTTATTTAAGTTATCTCCGTGTATTTCGGTAGCTAGTTTCTTTTGTCATCTAGTTGTTTAGCTGGTCCCATTGTATTTAGTTTAATGGAATTCACACGCTATTTATTTTAGTTATGACATAATAGTAGAATTTGGATTATGAAAATAAATAGAATGGCTTCTGAACTCACCATTCGTTTTCATAATTTGGGTTTTGAAATTCTGTTCATATTTTTTTTACTTTTAAATGGAAATACATGCTCGTTGATGCTTTCTGAGGACTTTAAAACATCAGCGTGCATCACATCACTAGATGAACCTTTTTGATTCGCTTTTGTTTCATTAGCTTTACCCCCACGGAGCCTTAACAAGCATTTATTTTGGCACGTCATTGACTGTAAGGCCTAAGCTAGTAATCCAAAAGCGAAGTAAGCTTATGCATGACGTAACGATGGTGGGTCGCGCAGCGGCGGCGCGAGCGCTCCGGCGGCTGACGTGGGTGAGTACGCGAGCTACTGCGCGCGCATCCACGACGAGGAGATCTACCACGACCTGTGCGCCGTCAAGAACAGTGTGCGCGACTTACCGCCTGTGCAGCCGCCCGCTTTCAACACAGTAGGGATCCCCCCCTTTTTTTTGGTTTTGGTTTTTTTTTTCTTGTTTGTCTGTCTGTTGGCTCGCTTTCGGTGGTGAGGAGTGGCAGTGCCTGCCTTTATCATTCTATTTATCAATACGAACTATTTTAAGCCATGGCATATTTTAGGTAGATAGTCAGGGATTGGTGAAACCCATAGTTGGTCACTAAATTGGCTCTCGTCTATTAGGGTATTTATTACACACAGTCAGTTAGTACTCTGTGCTGTCCTTCTTCAAAGGAATTTGTAATAGATTCTCAATTAATTGGACTGCACGGTTCTGAATGAACGTTATTAACAAGATGGTCATTGATACTGAATGACGTAGTAACATTTTATTGACAGATGTCTCCCTCCCTCTATTAGAGGAGCGACTCAAAGTAAACTAATACAAATATTTCCAAAGAAATTTCGTTGCAATTCAGTCGAAAACAAATCGTGTTGTTTTCACATTGACACTAAATAGATAGAACAGTTATAAATACAGCCGCGAAACCGGTAATCATCGTACAATATCTAGCAAAAAACCGTTCACGGATGACGGACGTATTAGATTCCGAGCAGACAAGTAAAAGTTTTGCAAATCGTTCCGTACGCCGATTGAATTATGCATGGTATGGCACTGCTGCTCCACGGATCACGATGTATTTACGCTACCACATATTAGTTTAGCTATCACTGTTTTTATAAACACCACAGTTTCTGTAACGTTGCGTTCCTGATGATAAAAATAAGTGGATATCGTAATGTAAGTGTTATAAATAACTTTAGAGTAACGCGTACGGATGTTCCGGAACAGGTATTTTTGGGAGTTCTTTTATGTTGGTTGTGGGTACTTTGTGTTGCTAATGTTTTGTTATCGATATGTTGTATTGATCTAGATTGCAGAGAAAAAGTGTGACGCAAAGAGAAATAGAGCTATTTCCTTATGCGTCGCTCCGGAATTAAGATTTATTTCATGTCTCATAATTCAAACCAAATTTTTTTAATATTGCAGTTGACACACAATTTGGCATTTTGCTAGGTATTTGGTCGATATCCTAACGGAACATAACGTTATAGAAACGAAATAAATGTAAATTGTACATAGTAGATGGTTTTAGTTGGGATATGGTGTTTCATGCTTTCGCTTTGATTGTACACTACGGGACCAATTCAGAGGGACACATTATTAAAAAAAAAATGTTCTTTTTTAATCCATCTGAATTTGTCTTGTTCCAAATTAAGTTTGAATTTCGAATAGTAATATTGTTTTTTAAATTTCCAGCTAGCAACATCGTCACATAGTTTAGAAAAGAGGGATTACGTTATACGGGAACTTGTGGATACGGAAAACAACTATGTGGATGTTCTGAGCAAAATCATCAAATACTTCCTGAGGCCGCTGATGCCGTATCTCAAGCCTCAGGACATGCAAGTCATATTCTTTGGTATTAAGGTGAGGAATCAATGTTTTTACTATAAAGCTAAAGACTTTGTTTGCTTGAACGGGCTAATTTCAGGAACTACTGGACCGATTTGAAAAAAAAACATGTTAGATAGCCCTTTTATTGAAGAAGGCAGTAGGCAGGCATTTATATCCAGTGCACAAAGTAGTTTCATGTCTACTTAAGGCCCATATAAATAAATATGCATTTTTTTAAAGCTATAAATACATTAAATGCTATCACCTGCGATTAAACAAAAACCGGTATTCTAGATGCTTAGGAATGTATTTCAACCACAAATTAGACTCGACTTATCAAATTGCTCACAAATTATACTTGTGACTTTACAAATAAAATTGCTTGAATTTGCCTCTGCTTTATGTGATGTAATCTTTTTGGACTTTATTAGGTAGCCATTAAAAGGCACGGTACCAAAAAAAAATATCTTCTGTATCAGTCTGGATTTGCTACCGCCACCACACTTGTTCACCTTGAGCAAACGTAGCGATTCACCCTCATCCCTTCGCTAAATGAGAAGGGGAAAAAGCTGATAATTTAAGTTCCATCTCGCTGAAACAGAACAAATACCGTCCATTTAGTATCCCGAATTTTTAACGCTTTTACCCTGTAAAATGGCGCCCAAAATTTTTATAATCATCCTCCTGTCCTTAGAGCCCAATGTTCCTAACTTAATCTTCATACCTACAGGAACTCCACGAGACTCACACAGGTCTCCTCCGACAACTAAAGCTGGCAACCGAAGCGTGCGTCCCCGGCAACGGGGCTCCGCGCCTCGCCGACGTATTCCTCGCGTGGCGGGAGCGACTCCTACTGTATGGCGATTATTGCTCCAACCTTACTAACGCACAGGATACCTTGAAGACCTTAGATGCAAGAGATTCTACGTTCAATAAGCAGTTAGCTGTAAGTATGCTTGAATGTATCTACTTTGAATAGTTCTAAGATCAAAAACAATATATTTTGTAACTAATAAAATAAAGTATCTACTGTGGATTTCCATACGTTTTTCATGCAGCTAATTTCAAAGTACAATCTCTTAGAAGATAAATAGGTAATAGAAATCCGTCGTCAATCTACTAATAAATCCTTTAGGGTTGTAGTACTTAAATGATTCTTTTCCATCCCTTATTTATAGGCCATAAATACACCCTTTATAAATCTGTCTCCAATTCCGGTAATAAGCCGAAGTTCTTATTGGCAATTTGACTAATCAACAAATACTAAATTCACTCAAATGTTCTGTAGATGCATTAAACAGGCAACTTCATCCTCGGAAATCAATGCAATATTTTTACAACGTGTCCCAAATTCAAACGTTCTGTCTTCACTAAAGTCGGATAGACCATAAGCACAGGCTTACAAAACCAACTCTAATGCCTTTACACTAAAGCACAATATCGCTTGTTAAACAGAAATGTCAGAAAGAACACAGCGACGGGCGGATACAGCTGCGCGACATACTGTCGGTGCCGATGCAGAGGGTGCTCAAGTACCATCTGCTGTTGGACAAACTCGTGCATGAGACGCAACCGGTAAGGATTTTATGAATGTCTTGAAAATGTTTACAATTTTTTTCTAACAATTATTTTCTAAAAAAAAACACTCATAATCTTTGTCATATTAGACAACAAGGAGTTTAGAACAATGGATAGCGAGAAATTAAAATGTAACAATGTTTCGTTTTTTTGGCTTTATGTGTAATTTTTTATATAACATGAACAAATGAAGACATATTTAAATAAAACTAAAAATAATTTTGTATACAGGAATGAATTTTAAACAGTGCACAAAAAAAAACTGGTGGTCCAGAATCATTAACAGAACACATCTACATCATCAGTAAAAAAAAATCGTGTCAGACAGCTATTTTACAAAAGTCCTAAAATAATCATGATGAATAGGAACAAAACATGAACAATAAATAACTATTTAGAGGCCTGGTTTCACTAGATACCGACATAGTGTCAGTTAGTTATCTGATATTTAATGGTATGTGCCAGATATGGCTATCCGAGACCTGTGAAAGCAACAATTGTCTTCATTATAGAATCATGAGGAGTTCCGAGGGTTGGAGCGAGCGAAGGAGGCGATGGTGGATGTCGCGCAGTACATCAATGAAGTCAAAAGAGACAGCGAGGTGCTCGCGCTACTCGCTAAAGTACAGGTATGTTGTACAAAATTAAGACTCAAGACCCTGTCTGTTTTCTGATCTAACCCTAAGATTTACGTAAGCGAAAGATGAGTTCGCTTTTGAGCGGTTGGTACACAAAAATGCTCAATCAACAATCTATATCTTTTTTTCCTAGGAGAGTATAATAGACTGGGAGGGCGGCGCCCTAGGCGCGGGGGGCGCAGGCCTAGCGGCTTACGGTCGGTTACTGCTAGATGGAGAGCTGAAGGTCAAAGCTCATGAGGATCAGAAGCTGAGGTCAAGATACGTGTTCGTGTTCGATAAGCTCATGCTGCTCTGCAAACCTGTCAAGGTAAACTGCATTCTGTGATAAATTAGAGATGTTTTTAGTAAGATTATATGGCGTTAGGATCGTGGTTTTAAAACTGGTTATTCAATACAATATGCTTACTGAAAATAAATTCTTTTCTAAATAAAGATTACGAATTTGTAAGTTAATATTACAGATGTTATATTTAACTCAAATGGCTCAACATAATTCGTTCTCAATTTTATCGATAGGTACTTTTTCACAATTTTTTTATCCAAATTCTTTTGTTTATTGGTTTATCAAACTTACACCTTTCATGTGTTCACCAAGTTTACGCACCTTTATAAACCGAAAAAAGTACCCTCATAAAGTTCAGATAACAGTCGTTACAAATATCGACATTTCCACCATTTGACAACCCCAGACCAATCTACATATTACTATGTATACTATACATATGGCAGACCAGTCTTTTAATACTATTATCTATTACTATAAATCTGGCGCATTGACTATATTTACTATTAACCACCTATCCTGCCAACCACCTACCCCCTAATAACGCGTCACAGCTCCTCTCCTCCCAGGACAACCAGTACTCGTACCGCGTCGGGGTCCGCCTCGCCGAGTACCGCGTAGAAGAAGGTTGCGGCCGCCGAGCTCTACGGGGCGACGCGCGATGGACCTCGCACTTCTACCTCGTCAGGAGGACCAAGGACGCCACCTTCACGCTGTATGCAAGGACTGATGATGCTAAAAGAAAGTGGGTCAAGGCCATCAAGGATGCAATGTGAGTACTATTTTGTAAATTTTGAGAACAGCGGCCGCGCGTTGGACCTCGCACTTCTACCTCGTGAGGAGGACTAAGGACGCCACCTTCACACTGTATGCAAGGACTGATGATGCTAAAAGGAAGTGGGTCAAGGCGATTAAGGATGCCATGTGAGTATTGCAATAGGAGATCATGACTTTTTGACTGTCCGAGTTTATTAAAAACATTTTTAATAATTAGGTAGGTAAAGGCCTCTTTCATACAGAAAAGTTATGTCGGGCTTTATTGAAAACCCGTATACAAATTCTCAAAATCGACAGCGACGATATTGCTTCCCATAAACAAAAGTAAAAAAAGACATAATATTATCATGTATCAATAGGAAAACTTCAAAAATAAAGTCGATCTTTTCTTGCACCGATTAACACAGGTAGTGTCTGCGAACCCACAATTTCATATTTATAGCTGTAACTATTTCGTGTTGTCCCACAGTGACAATCTGGAGCCTCCCGGATGTCGGAGTACGAATCATAAGTTCGTGCTGCATACGTTCGAAAAGCCCGCGACGTGCCACCACTGCTCCAAGTTCCTCAAAGGCAGAATATTCCAGGTATGTATTGTTTCACATCAGATGTATTATGTCATAGATGTGATGTGTTATGTGGATTCTTTGAATGCTGAATGAAAAATGTTGTTAATATAAGAAAAAACAAAATTACAAAATCAGTCGATTAAAAATGGCTTAAAGTGGCAACACATTTGCAGACCGATATTTTTGATAGAATTGCACTGTCACTCTATGCGTAAACTCAACTTTAATTCACTCCCGCAAACAGAAATCCGCTGTCACTAGGAAAAATCCGCTCATGAAATTCGCCGAGCCCCCGTACTTATAATATAAACGCAAGAGCACGTGGTCCGCGGATTTATTTTCAATCATTTTTTCCTACCCAGGGTTACCTCTGCACGGTATGCAATGCTTGTGCCCACAAGGAGTGCATCGCGTTATCAGGGCGCTGCGGCGGCGGCCTGGCGCCCGCGCCGCCGCTGCCGCCCCACCAGCACCAGCCCGACCAGGCGCTGCATTATTATATGTGGTGAGTGTTCTATCACATACAGGGTTACCTCTGCAACAGCCGCTGCTTGTAAAGCACTGGTACTCAGCTGAATCCGGTTAGACTGAAAGCATGTAGAAAGCCGCCCCCGACATAGGTAGGGGAGATGAGATGAGGTTACCTCTGAACGGTATGCAACGCATGTGTCCAAAAGGAGTGCATCGCGCTGTCAGGGCGCTGCGGCGGCGGCCTGGCGCCCCACCAGCATCAGCCGGATCAAGCGCTGCATTACTATATGTGGTGAGTGTTCTATCCTACGCGCGGCCTGGCGTTGAAACGGCGGCGTATTCTCAAAATATAAATCACCCTGTATAGTTTTTCACTAAAGGTACTCTTCCGACAAAGGCAACTATCGCGAGCCGCGTGCACTTACTGCGTCATTAGTCGGAAGGAGGCTTAATATCTTGCCTGGATTATTAATTGATATGTTAGCTTATGCTCAGTATGTAACTGTGTATGGTATTTTCGTCAGGTACGTAGGCGAGATGGGTCGCGAGACGGCGACGGCGCGACTGGAGCGGCGCGTGGACGGCACGTTCCTGCTGCGCGTGCGGCCAGCCGCCGCGCATCACCACGCGCCCACCGACACCAACCTCGCGCTCTCGCTCAAGTATGTCATGTACATCCTGTAGGCACGTGGCGAGATGCCGAGCGAGACGGCGACGGCACGTTCCTGCACCACCACGCGCCCACCGACACCAACCTCGCGCTCTCGCTCAAGTATGTCATGTACATCCTGTAGGCACGTGGCGAGATGCCGAGCGAGACGGCGACGGCACGTTCCTGCACCACCACGCGCCCACCGACACCAACCTCGCGCTCTCGCTCAAGTATGTCATGTATATGCAGAACGGACTTGCTGTCAAAGGACTGGCCACAATACGAACTTCAATTCGGTCATGGTGCGGATTTCAACTCATCACTTCGAGACCTCCCTAGAGGAAGTTTGAAGGAGTTTTGGCCGAAGGGTGTCGTCTAATGGAGGTTCCGAGGATGGCTACGCGACACTAAGCAGCGTAACACGACGCTGACACTTCGTGTGAATTAGTTTTATTTTCTGTCTCTTCGTGTGATTTTATGTTATCATTTTATGAATTTATTTTCTATGGCCCTTAGATACCTGATTTAAAAATAAAATATGTATTTAAGTTCCATAAATTCAAAGAAATGTTTTTGACATCGATAAAATTAAACTTCAACTCCCATATTTTGATAGATCCACATAGCAAAGACCCACACAGTACATCGTTCACGTAAACATTATTACCATAGACTATTTTACCCCCACAGAACGGACAACACAGTGAAGCACATGCGCGTATGCCGCAAGCCCATCGACCAGGTGCAGCACTACTACCTGTCCGAGTCGCGCTTCTTCCGCAGCGTCGTCGAGCTCATCACCTACTACGAGAAGACCAGCCTCTCGGAGAACTTTGAGGGGTATGTATAAACTTAACATGTAAAATGTCGTAATAAAAACTTGTATGAATGTCTTTACAAATATTTGTATGACTGTCCTAACAAACATTCTATAAATGTACTTACAAAGGCTTGTATGAATGTTCTAACTAAAACTTGTATAAATGTCCCAATATAAAAATGTGTGAATGTCGTAACACGAACTTGCATAAATGTCGTTACATAAGCTTCTAAGGATACCCTAACATCGTGATAAATGGCTCGCATTCGGTACTAAAAAGAACATTTTTGTAAGCTTTTTTAGTTGTATCTCCGCATTTACTTGATTTTATACAAACTTACAGCAAAAATAACCATTGTCAGGCCGAAATATCTTCAAATGGCGCTTTCCGCTTGGCGAAACTTTAGGAAGTGTAAGAATTGTTCCGAGACTAAACTCATCAATGCACGTTATGAGTTCGCGATCGTTAAGTTGTATTATGGATTTTCATTATATCGCTCTAGGAATTATGTGGTGTGGTGATTATACAGAGCCTTTCCTGACAGACTTATAACCCAATAATTTTCTTGTACCCAGCTTAAACTCGAACCTGCGCTGGCCATTCCGGCGGGTAGTGGCGACAGTGATCCACGACTTCCGTCCGCTGGAGAGCTCGCAGCTGGCGCTCAGACCGGGCGCCAAGGTGCTCGTGCTCAGCAAGGAGGGGGACAGCAGGGGCTGGTGGAAGGGACGGACGCTTGATAAGGTAACACTGGCAAAAACACATAGGAAGTGGTGAAGGGGGCGTTTTAGGGGCTGTCTTTTTATTTTGCTTTTGACGTTCGAAAAGTGCTGATTTGTCAGCCTAATTTGAATAAATGTTTCTAAGTTTGAATTTGCCCTAATCAGTGAAGTGTGATTTCGAAATCTATTATGTGAAATTCCTTGTTTTAATTGACTTACCAACGTACTTTATAAACTGCTAGCCCTTGACTTTTTGTCAGTTTTATGTTGTGAGGAATT
The DNA here is from genome assembly GCF_030705265.1 of Helicoverpa armigera. NCBI lineage: Eukaryota > Metazoa > Arthropoda > Insecta > Lepidoptera > Noctuidae > Helicoverpa > Helicoverpa armigera. The sequence continues at coordinate 12,684,721 of NC_087124.1, read as the reverse complement.
GAGCATGCACCAAGAAGTTTTCTGGTATCCTTAATTTTAAGTTTTCTTGGGAAAAAGTAAATACTATAAAAATATAAACAATGTAAAGTATTTCATGCGTAATGTCCTATTAAAGCATCCCAATAGATTAGTCTTTTTAGGACTAGTTGTGGGATTGCTAAGTCATCTATTAGCTCTAACACCTTTTCATGTCCAAATTATCTCTTACAGGGAGACAACCGCTCAGGCTACTTCCCAAAGGAATGCGTACGCGAGGAACCAGAATGCATCGGTGCGCTTGACTGATGTCAGCTCTGCCTCGCCGAGCGCGAGCTGCACTTCTCCTCGCCCCGCCCGCCCAGCCCCGACCATGACGACACCGCTGACCTCGTGTAGGGAACCGAGGAACGAAGGTACTCCCATACAGGTCAAAAAGGGACGAGAAAATTGGTCTGAGGTACACAAATAGAGGTCAACAAGGGACGAGAAAGTTGGTCCCATATCGCCGCAATGGACTTACAAGACATTCTTAACCTATAAGAGTGTTTTTTCCTTCTAAGTGTACGAGAGGAGATAAGACTAGATGTTAGATTATGTGTAACCGAAGATGGTGACTGTTTACCTAATAAGCAACAAGTTATTCATAGAATAATGAGTGTTATATTGACGTACAGAGTGACGTTGACGGACGCAGTTCTATTTTCATATCGATGTTCAATTTCGATAAATGTAGGTAATAAGGTTGTATGGGTAGCAACGAATTCCCGATAGTTTCGGGGATTGTAAAAATAGTGACATATAAAATGCATATATGTCTAGAAATCTGTAAATAAGAGGAGTGTGTAAAATGAGTGTTTATGATGGTCCTTTTACCCCCAAAAAAGGGGGGAAACGGCTCGACTGCGGATGTACTAGCTATAATATTCAATACAAATAACGAATACAATAATTAAATGATTAAAAGAGTATCCTTACATATGTGCATCTATATATTTAAAAGAAAATATTATAGTAAATGGAAAAAATATTTCTTTAAAAATAGATCACATTATATTTTGCTCCGCAGATGAATATATTAGCTAAATTAATAGAATATATACCAGTTGCTTATTTTTAATGTCGAGTAAATATATTGAAAGTGGCGTATTTCCGCGTATATTTGGCATTCGTAGTTCTAAAGATATGTATATTAGCCACTAAAAATACGGATTCACTTTTGTGAATTATTTTATTTACATGTAAGTAGGGATGTACACGACAATTTCATATTATAATGTGGGAATGCACTGAGATAACCAATTGTCGATGAATATTCAACACGAAACGGTGTGTTATGGTTTCGTTCATAATAAACGAGAGGACTTATGTATTCGATACATAATACAATCGATTTATTTCAAATTGTCTGCTCAATTAAATCGATAAGTCCTCCTCAAATTATTGAGCTCATTATACTAGTTTTCTCATCGCATTCTCGCATTACAATAAAATATTATTTTAGCGTATAAATAAATAAATAAAAAACTTTTATTCGAGACAAAACGTCTAGTCGTGCGAATGGTTTACGGAGCAATCTCACTTCGATGTTAAGATAAATATGTGTAAAATAAAAAATAAATAAATGTGCATATATAAATGTAATTGTGTATAAAAAAATATATTGATGGAGTTAGTATAAAAAAAAAACAATGGAAAATAAATGTTGTTCATCTATTGACTGATCGCATCGAGCAGTCTTAAATATAAATATAAGATAAAAGTATAAAAGGTATGTTAGTAAAAATCTGGATGAGCTGAACACTGCTCGCGACCGGTCGCGCCATCCAGTTTTCATGTATTTGTAGGAACACGATGTTTACATTTTACAGTAAAATCGTTTGTAGTGGCTAGCGTGGTCTAACCAATATAATCGTAACGAAAGTAAGCGATTTTCGAACCAAATGACATCTTGAAATGAACGTTGTATAAGGTTTGGTAGGAGAGATAATCTCAGCCGATTTTTCGTAGGACGTTCTTACAAGGTCCGACTATCTGTAGGACGTATTTGTACGTTGCACTATTGCTATCGCTGTGTTTTAATTTTCTCCTACAAAAAAACGGTCACCTATTATCTGAGGTAGGCGGGCTTTAATCAAGAAAATTGACAGCAAAACTATTTACAAAATAGCTTGAATTTCGAACACGTTGTTATTGGTTGATGCTAGCCACAGAGTATAAAGTTCGGAGTAAGACCTCGCTCTCTGCAGTCGGCGCTCGGCTAAGTTTGATGGTGCGTATCGATGCTTTAATGTAGTTATATGTAGATATGCTGGGTAGCGTGTGCATTTCAATGTGGGCTCAATTGAAATAGGGGTCGTTTGTAACAAAGATTGTCGTTAAAATTAATTTCATTGTACATAATCAGATCCTATTGTATTTATAATCAGCTCAAAGTTGCTCAAGCATGTTATCAACTAATTTGATGGCCATTAAATACTCATATAACATTTTAAAGGTACAAAAGCGAGCATACCAAGCTACTCCAATCTGTAAAGCTTTCCCAGTCAACATTGAACCATATACTTTAGAAATAAAGTTGAAAATCTGTAAAATCTATGCGACATATTTTGGTAGCTTAATATGTTGGCATCTATACATACTTACTGCATACTTTCAAGCTATGTTGCTATATACTTTTGTGTCATTTAAAAATCGACTTTAAATGGACCATTGTATGCATTGAATTTTCATCAAAACTATTGCCCCATAGAGCTCACATTTTAATGCACACCCTGGATTGTTGTTAAAATTCATGTCATCTGTCATGTTCGTGTAGCGTTGAATTTGTATCACTTAACCGACCGTGTTATATTGAACCGTACCCACTTCGTATTAATATTTGTGTTAAGGCTGATTTTACCATTTAAAACCAACTTTAAAAAAAGTTATGTAAGTCCTAAAAATTTGTGTTATTACAAAATCGGCCAAGTGCGAGTTGGACTCGTGCTCGAAGGGTCACATACCTTATCTATATTAAACGTCCAAAAATCGCATTTGTATGAGTCCCATTTTACTCTCTGGGTGTGGAGCCTAAAAAGTAGTAAGCTTGAATAATTTAAATGGTGAAATCAGCCCGATTCTCTGTCATGTAAAATGTTAACTTGCACTACCCACCATACGGAAAGTAATGCTCAACCTGTGTATTAAATAAATAAATAAACATTTCTATATTAGTTGTACTCTACGTGTGTTCGAATATAAGACTTAATATTTCAATTACTGTCACTCTAATCGCCATCATTCTATGTGCAATAAATAGCAATCTTATTTTCATAGTCATTCTCTCATCTGACATTTCGACAAAAAATGTTGTAAATATGATACTAGGAACTCTGTTGTGACACTAACAAACGATTCAATAGAAAGAAAGAATAAGAGATGACTATTAGTGTTGTGTAAGGATATCTCTTACTATCGATATTTTGATCATTTTATCGACTCATCATTATGTAGCTAGGTTGAAATCTATCGAATTCTTGTAACGCACACAAGTAAAGTTTTAACTTATACGACGACATACAATCGTTTCAAACTTAAACATTTTAGTATCTAAATGTTCTCAATGTCGGCCATTTTCTTCGTGTCAATGTCTAGACTTTATTTCTACACGTTAGTGAGATGGAGTGCCAAACTCATTTTTAACTAATACAATCTTGTTGGCAAGGAGAATACCCCAATAATTTCTCAATTTTTAAGTCCCGGTAACATGACGTGATCCATGAACCGCAAGTCCTTGAAATATATAATACAAGCTTCCACTAGCGGTTTAACCTGTCCCATGGGAGATACTTCGCCTTGCAATAGATCGTCTATCTAACACAGAAAAACATTTTTAAATAGGACCAGTAGTTCCTGAGACAAGAGCGTTCACACTTTTCAGCTTTTTAAATCCATTAACTTTATACATTCTTTCACCTATCAGCTTTTATTTCAATAAATCATTATGCCAATAACATATAATACCTCAGTGTCGCCGTTGTCTACATTCCAATATATAGTATTATTTTTCTCTTTATTACTAAACAATTTGAGCAGTTTTAGAACATTCTTCAACAAGATGACAATTCAACGAAATACTTACATTGCGTTTCTCCAGTTGACGTGCAAAAGGCAAGCATAAAAATAATCTAACAAACATAAAAATGTATTAACGTAGATCCATATTGTCAGAAACCATCCAAGCACGTTATCCAACGATTGTTTTCTTAGATAAATTCACTTCTAATAGTTGTTATTTTACAAATTGTCAAGATCACAGTATGCCATATTATTTTTTGTCTTCCAATCTATCTAGTTTATTTTTATTTAAGCTTATTTCGAATACAGGGTGTTTTGTTTATCCAGGCAGTTTGAATATCAAATATGTTATCAGTATAATCGCTATAAAAAATATTTTAGTTAAAGGTTTTAAAAAAACGTTCATTTAGCTATCTATTGTAGTCAATCCATGATACTTCCAAAAAGTCATCCACATATCACGAACATTACAAATTAATATTAAAAAAATAATTCGAGCTTTACTTTTTAACAAAACGACAAAATCATAAAAAGATACAAATAATAAGAAATTAAGAATAAACAAGCAAGTTTTATTCCCCCGTTTAAACCTCCAAAAAGTTACTGTCTTTATCTAAAGATATAATTAGGTGAAAATCAATACTAGCCGTTTTCTATAAATTAAAATAATAATATCATCGTCATTTTCCAAGAATTCAGATAGGCACAGTGAGCTCTCTGCCTTTGATCATGCTTCTTTCATAAAATTCTAGCTCACATGAATCCACGAACGATTTTATTCAATACATATTATATGACGGTTCATCACGTCTTGACACTCTCTCTCTTCCTTAATTCACTAGTAAGACTGTAAAAAATTCTCAAAAAAAAACAATCATTTTAATCTTTACATTTCCATAGATTTCTTACGACTTCAATGTAAATATTGTTAATTTATTGTTGTAATTAATGTAATTAGTAGTTTAGTGTGTAATGTAAGCGCCGTGCACAATGAATGTTATCCTTCCACGTTCTAGTAAGTAAATGAATAAGTACATGTTTAAATAAACGCGTATTAAACAAAGCGTGGAAGTGGCAATGTTTAAGTTTACATTATGTAGGTGCTGCCTCGTTTTTTAAAGCAGAAAGCTCTATTTGAGCCATTCCCTTAGGTATAAATAACAGAGGGGTGAGGTCACTATATTTTTGCCCTTTATTGTTTGTACCCAAGGGATATTTTATTACTTTAAGGTACATCAGTACGCATTTTTACACTATACTGTGTTTGTATAGGTGACAACTTAATTGGCTTAGTTATCATTTCATTTATGTTGACATTAATTGATGTAAAATATACGATACTTTCTTGTAAATAAATTACATATGTATATTGTATGTATTTCCTTATACATGTGAGCCACTTCCAACTTGTCATAATAAATTATATAAATGTAAATTTTAAATGGATTTAAATGTTACTTATAAACACTAGTGCCACTGAATAAATGAAATTTTAAAATATATGCTTAAATATTATATTAATCCTCATAATAATCACGATGTAAACACTGCTTTATGAAGAAGTTGTGAACAAAAAGATATATCTATTGAAAAAAAAAGATCTTGTCCGTGGTGACAGGGTGCAGTTGTTATGTGAAAAGAATATATTATAAATATGATATATGAAGAGTATATGAGACATAGTAAAAATATGGTTGTTGTAAAGTAATAGATATATATTTTTTGTATTTAGTTGGCGAGCCCGGGGCGGCGTGACGGGCAAGTCACGGTGGCAGTGTGATATAGGTCGATATAGACACATTATTTGCATTTTATTGTTTTATTAAGAAGATGGTTGGGCACTGTATCGTTTAATCAACAGTTTCCACAACTCCACGATTAAATATAATATTTAATAGTATCAGTTCTGTATAAATAATTTACGCAATAATGTAAGCTACAGTAAACTCCTAACTGCTCCTAACGGTCGCTTAGTTTATGATTCGTGCCAAAATAATTTAAATTGTGTATAAAGAGCAAGCAAAACATGATCTCTGTAATATTACGATGTTTATCGACAGTTACATGCAATATATCTTAATACGTTATTCACTAGAATATAACCATTTACTAATGCAAGAAATAAGTATACAACAAAATAGTTCAGTCACATATTATTAAGTTGTATGAACAAACTATTGTTTCTCTAAAATAATTTAGCTATTTGCAATTTTATTCTTAGTACAAACTGTATTTTCGTAGACTGTATGAATTTATTTGAAATTGAGCACTTTTGTTTTGTAAGCACAAGAATTTTATGGTAGACAAATGTCTTATGCGTGTCGAAATTTAATACGTGCAATGGTAATCTTAGTTGCGCTGTATATATTTTAATCCACAAACAATGCAAAATATGCCGTACATAGAAAGGCTGTTGCCACTCAGCGTATATAAAGATTACCAATGCATCTATTTCTCTAATGCAATGCAATCAATTAGGCAACATTATTATTTAATGAATTATAGTATATAATAGCGAATTTCTGTTAAATGTCTGCATGCGTGGAATGTTGGTGCTAACAAATTGATTTTGTGTTCATTTGATTACGTTCCCAGTGGGTGCGCCCGCGTCGGTTGCGTTAGAATAAATTGTATTTTGATATTATTTATGTTCATGTTTGTAAATATACAGAAACGGCATATCCATTGTTCTGTAGTTAGGTAAGCCACTCCACTAATAAATACACTGTTGGAGAAATTTTACTTGTTTTATTTTTTCATTAGAATATAATATTATAAAAATATACATACAAGTAATATCAAATAGTGTTGTTAATTTTGGTCTGACTCAGCGTGGTTTACTTAGACAAGTGAGTGTAACATGAAATATTAACCAAGGTTGGAGGAAATAATTAATTCACTCGCCTATCCTAACATTATAAACGAAGTCTTGGTCCCGCTAAACTAAACAGCAATGAAAATGCACATAGTTTACCTATCTATAAATATATTTCAAAGTATAAAGATATAACAGAAAAATTAACGACCATTAATAATAGAAATCTGAATAAATTACAACGTTCTACTATTTTGTAGTAATGACATCCGTTTACAGGAAGTCGTTATAAACTCTTATCTTAAATCTGTACAAATACTTATGAAACTAAACTTAATAATTAATAACTTGATCTTCACACAGTAAGTACCTACTTCATAATATTTCTGAGTATACTCCATTAATGCATTTCTAAAGTTTATTCAGTGTTCAAATAGAGGTTACTCAAGTATAATCGAAAAATGGCATTTCATTTCTTCTGTAAAAAGGTTCTAATCTTATTTTACGGAGTAATTAATAACTTAGAGCGCTTTGTAATTAAATACCTATTGGTAAACTTGCATACTGAAAAATGTTCTGATTTTAATTCATCAAGAATTTCTGTTCATCAAGACTCAAGGTACTGAATAAGATTTCATTTTAAGTTCATCAAGGTATATCTAATATCAAAATGTTCGTAAATAATCTACCTATAGATAGAATTTTAAATGCAAGCACTAGATGGAAGTCTGCTTCCCAAACTTTTTACTTCAAATCAGGAGTACTACTGCCTAAATAAGTTCTCAAATCAGTGATGGTAGATCTGATCAGTATGCCAGGTATGGTGGGCCGATTCAGTCGCTTGTATGCCGCGTATCGGTGACAGCCGCCGAAGCTGTAGTAGTAGTCGCCGCCTTCCGAGCCCTTGATCCAGAGGATGTCAATCGGAGGAACATTGCCTGCTTCTTCTTCTTTCTGGAAATTGACAAGTTATTTCGATAAAGATGCTATCTATACGTACTTGTAAAGCTGAAAATTTTGTTTGATCGCGCTAATCACAGAAGCTACTGGTCCATTTTGAGAAATTACTATTGTTAGATAGCCACAGAGATACCTAAGGAAGGTTAGGTACCTATTTAATTTTATAAGCCATACATCGAGGAAGGCTATTTATATGAGAACCAAAATAAGGTTACGTTGTCATTGAATATTCTTCGCAGGTACTAATAAGATCTCTTTAGGTATCTGTTCGTTTACCTAAAACATTAACATAAAAGCGTCAACATCTCAAATGACTATTAACACAGGTCATCACCCGCCAGAGAAGTTTACAAAATACAGTCGTTTCAATAACGATAACATTTTTATCGATCTCAGATGACTTGCTCACCTCTAGTTAGCAAATTACATCGATCTTATAACCTTTAAACAATAGCATATACCTACGGAATAATGTTTACCAAACATTATTGTTATACATTTCAGAACGTAGGTAAGTAATTAGAGGAAAGAAAACAAATGTTAATTTTGTTATCCACTACTATTGTCTGTAAATAAAGCTGTTTCATGAATATTAATGACAAGAGCCGTGCCTCTTATTTTCCCTGCAAAATTAAATAGAAAGCATTTTATATAGGCTGGCAATGTATGTTCAATAAAACGGACCTAATATGCCTCCCTGTGGCATTCCATGTCGACTTATAAAATGTAGAAAGTTGTAGCACTTGTTATTAAAGTCCTTAACAAATGGGGTTAAGATCACTGTATGTAGGATCACGTATCTAGGTTACCTGACCGGCTTTATTAATACAATTATTATTTACGATAATCGGCCGTGACTACTTCTGCCTCTACTTTGATTGGATATCCACCCATTGAATTAAAGTTGTTTGTGGGAAAATCTTAGCACACTTACAAAGCGCCTTTTGACTTGGGTGGAGAAAATGTACCTACTTATCAATCATGTTGGATAAGTGTAGTATGTAGTCTTGTGTGGTACTCTTCTTGGAGACCATAAAAGAGCCACTCACTTGTTTTGTTCCCTATTTCAAAGATACATAATTAAAGCGCCATAATACACCTTTGTCTTACAGATTTTTTGGCAAATATAAATTGGCCAAGGTGATCATTTACAGAGAGCCACTGACGCGCTCTCCATCGGTCTTTTTTGCGGTTTAGGTAAGTTGTCGGAATTAGATTGTCCTAAGAAAATCTGAATAGAATGATAGAAGTAATGCCCATCTTACCTGTATCGTCTCCATGAGCGACTGCACCTTTTCCTCCGAGAGTTCCGGGATGAAAGGCCTAATGATGACCGACATAGGCACGTCATGCACCTCGTCTTTGTACGCGCTGTGTACGCTCGTCATTCTTGCTATAACCGATAACAACAACATTGACCTTACGAATAAATACATATGAATAAAGGTGTGCGCGAATTAATTTTGTGACTGCCGACTTATGCATGATCTACATGCTAATTGATGGTAATTAGAATGGGCGGCTTATCGATGTTTTTTTTGTTATCAGATAATATTACGCTACGCTGTATTGTGGCTTTGAGATTTGGTCACACGTTTGACTGAAATCAGAATATTGCAAGGACTGGGCTTAAAAACACAATTTATTCCTCTTTCCTTGCAATAGCTTGCTTCTACTTGAGCTAAGTTCAAAATAGGGCTAATTGTAAACCTAGTATTAACATCAGAATTTATGGCATGACGAAAATTTTGTGCAGCTAGTTCGAAAAATACATTAGTTACTTATGAATTGTAATATTGTTTACTCATTGTGAAATTCGCCTGTCACGATCAAGGATATCTTTACCATGTTAAACTTCTTAGCGAAGCTATGAAAACTATACACATATCTAGTTATAAACTGTCGTAAACAGATACTTTTCAAATATGTAAAGTTGTAATACTCACGATTTTTAGCTGACAGCGAAGCAGATAAATTCACGATAGATTTTAACATAACAGGAAAAGCTGTAGATATAGTCAGGCGGTCCGTTCGGCAGTCGACGCGTGACTGACTAGACCCATGATGTCACTCTCCACCTGATTCATACAATTCAATACTACTCGACAAGGTCAGACGCACGCCGATAAAAATAAACACAAACAAAATGTTATGTGTACTCTAATACGTTTAGACCTACGTTATCAGTGCTTATCTAGGGCTTGTCATCGATGTATTGATTGATTAGCAGTTGACTGTTAGTAAATCTTATTGTTCCTTATCATAGAAGCTTTAGTTTCAGGCCATTTACCCACAAGCAGTAGAGAACGATTACTATCTATGCCCTTTCCCTGTACCTACTACGAGGTGTATACTTCCTTTGTTTCCATTTGAGTTTGTAAACAATGCAAATTGTTGACTTATCATATCAACTAAAGACCATCTGGGTATCGATTTGTGCCCATCAAGATATCCAAGGCCCAAGCCCAAGCAACGTATCCCTCTATATTCTTAGTGGTCTGTTACGAAGTCTTGTTTGTTTACAGTCACTGACTGTGTGAGAATGTTCGTCAACCATGTAGAAACCTAATTTCTGTCACTTAGGCATACAGGGACAAATCAACCGCCCTACACATGCATATAACCATATTGACCGTTTGGACAAACCTGCGCGCGCATCTTCAGCATGCACCATTCCTATCTTATCATCTTTCTGGTTTCTCATCCTTCCTATTGTGCCTATACGGCTCCGTCTAAGTTTTTAGGGTTCCATAGTAAACTAGGAAGCCTTATAGTTACCCCGCGTCTGTCCGTCCGTCCTCACTTAATCTCAGTGACCGTGATAGGATCACTCTATCCAAAAAAAACTCCTTTCGGAAACACTAGCATATAACAAAAATATTTTTAAAATCAATCGGTTAAATGTCAGCACTACATTTGAAAATAAACCGACCAACTTAAATAACCAACCCTTCGTCATGCTATGATTCGATACGCTCTGAACCCAAAAGGACACTTTACAATTAAGTACAAAAAAGTGTTCCCAGCATCAAACCAGTTATTTTTGTTATTGCTTTAAGCCCTACACTCCGGTCAGCAACGAAGCCGACGGCCTCAATATATTCATATTATGCAGTTTCCAAATGTCAAACGTACTTGTTTTCGAACAGAAATGCAAAATACTTGCCATTATTTACCGAATTTATGTGCAAATTATTGCAAAACCCTACAGCCGTTGAATAAACAAGTATCATGCCCAAGATTCGAGTTATTAATAATACTTACCAAAATTATAGCCGATATCTCTGCAAAAACAAATTATATGATCTTTGTTTTGAAAACAATGAAATTAAGCAAATTATCGTGTAATTACTAAATTTTATGACTAAAACATGAGATAACTCTCACTTAAACTGCCTAAAGGTCATGAATATTTTAACTTTTACACTTTAATTGACGTCTTCTTTTATCACTGCAACGGAAAACGCAAATAGATCGAAAAAAGTTCAGGTAAAACAGGTTCAAAAGATAAATAAATAAAACAATCAGTTTAACTACACAAAAATGTATTTTAGTCAATCTGATGGTCGCAATAACATTGAACTCGTCGTCGTATACATGTGTGTCCGCGCCGCCCCGCCCGACTATGGCTCTATATTAACATTACAACTGTTATAATAAATAATTTATCGTGAACGAGTAAGAAAGGTGCGATCGGTGGCGGCACGTCAAATTACAATGTTCCACAGCGTTAAAACATCAATTAAATTTTCGTTTTTTATCTCGTATACTGTTTCAGATATTTTGTTTTAGAACACATTAACTTAACACTAGCATTTTTTTTTTCATATCCAAACTATCTCTAAGTGGAACTAATTTTAAGTTACAATCGTTAAGATCTCGTAATGCTCGCGATGAAAATGTACGACGAAATAAAATAACATTCAACTTACGGCTAACAAGTAAAATAAAATTGTGCTACCAACATTTTAGCACCACGATAATTAAAATATTTTGTTCTGATATTCACAACTCCTGGTTTAGCGTGACCAGAGCCGAATTCAGTGCTAAATATGTAGTTACTACTACCTGATGCTTTGTTTGAACAACACCAGGGTAATATGAAATCCGGCCCAGAACAAACAAAATAGAATACAATATTTTATAATCGATTAAAATTGACTGGTATTTTAAAACGGCTCCACATTTAGATCAGTAAGGGCCAAGTTGCGTGTGCGCACTAACACAACCATTGCTAATAAAATATTAAAATTGCACACAAGTCTGTGTGTCCGTGCTTATATGAAGAACTTTAGATCTACACTGCTTTAAAATAATGCTTCGATAGCTCAATCCACATTCCAGCAATAACAAATGTATATAAAAATATGATTAATATTTATATCTGGTTGCGTATACATAAGTTAAAAGTGCAGTTAGCGTGCTCGTACGGTTATTATATTTATATTATTATAACACTATCTCTGTACATAAAGTCGTAATAATTTTATAATAATTATAAAATGTGTGTATAATATTATTGTTGGAGCGGACACTGAGCGTGTGAAAACGACACTGTTTCCACTTCTATAGCGTATACTTGATTTCCGTACATACCTATAGTTTAATTTAATCGATGCTGAGTAATGTCACATTAATCTAATACGTATTGATGAAGCAGTGTAAATAACAAGTGTGTACAAACACGGACGCACGTCGTACAAGACACTAGTCAGCACAAAATATCTGAACTTACATCTAACAATATTACACTAGTTCATCTTACATCTATCGTATAATTATAACCACCGTAGAGTAAAAGATTATTAGAACGAATAGAAACACGAGATCCCCGCCATATCGATGTGATGATAAACTTTTGTTTATAAATTACTAATACTGCCCAAATAATTACTTTTCCAAAAATAATATAAAACAAATAATTTCAAAACCAACGTCACTGGTTAAAACAATAATACTATAAAATAGTTGCCATTGAAAATTGATTTCTAATACAATAGCTATAATAATAAAAATAAAATTGTATAATATAAATTGATTAAACAAATACTGGGTGCCAGTCATATAGTTCGTAATACAAATAAAAATACGTTTCATTACATTTCCTTCCAAAAATATCGCTAGTAATATGTAGTCTAAGTATATGGTGTAGTATACAATGTCCTATGAGCTAAGGCTAGGCCGCCGGTGTGCGCGGCAGTTCGTATGTACCGGACCTACTTAACGTTATAATAGTAAATGTAAATGGCAATTCTGTGGAAGCTGCACAATTATGTGTCGAACCCGTAACCTGCGACAAGAAACACAAGATTAGTTTGGAACATTGAAATAGACGCATCAAGGATGATTGGGGTGACAACGATCGACAAAAACAGCGAGATTTTAGGTTTGAGAATAAAACTTAAGTTTTAACTTTTGAGAGTAAATTAAATACAGATTTTTCGGAGTATTCTTCTTGTGCATTTTTACGGCTGTGCACACATACCTGCAGGTGGGGCCTACGGCGACAGGTCCTGGTGCATGGGATCGTAGCCCATGGATCCGTCGTAGCTAGGCTGTGGCTGGTCGTAGCCCGGCGCCGGCAGCGAGTAGCCCATGGAGTCCTGCGTGGGCGCCGGCGACATCATGGGCGTGGCCGTGCCCGACGCCGCGCCCATCGAGTACGGCGACGCGCCTGCAGCTGCGCGGGCGCATCTCTCATGTATACGGTATGAACAAGGGGGGGGGGAGGGCTGTGTGTTGGGGGGATCTTTCACTTAAACCTAACCTTCATTTATAAGTTTGATTTATCAGCATTGTTCAAAAAAATATTATTGTAACTTTGAAAATGAAATATGTAGACGAAAGCATGTTGATGAACGATGCCCACAACACAACATGGACTGAGATAATGGAATAGAGATATATTTTCAAGTGTATCAAACAAATGCCAAATGTACGCGGTGTGTAAGGCTACGTACGCACTGAGAGGCTAACTAAACTGCTATAGCTTTATGTCTTGCTTAATTATTCAGACGGAGGAATATTTCTTTTTTTATTAAAAGCTTAACACTCTCACACTTATTGCTAAAAAATTCCTTAAAAGAAAGAAGTCTCACATGACCCTATCCAAAGCATTATTTCATGATTTTACCATCTAATGACCATTTCTCCTAATTACTTCCCTTTTTCGAAAAAACCTTGCCAAACACTTTTTTCATGGACACAAGACATCAAGCAATAGCAGCTAAAGCTCTCAACATTCACGATTTCTATATTTTAAAAAATCGCTAACATTAAAGCCTTCTAGCCATCAAATCAGTGCGAATTAGCCTATATCTAATATTGTCTATGGTTTACTGTAATAGGCGGTTGCTCTGGCGGGCGGAGAGCTAGCATCGCGCCCCGCGCCAACCCAAGGCAGGTCTGTGTGCGGAAACGGTCACCTTGTTACGCACTCTTACACCCCTATACTAGACGCAGGGTATCATGAACATGACTTATGATAATGATCATTGTGAAAGCTAAATGGGTAATGAGATTTATACAATTTGTGAAAGAGAGACAAAACATGATATTTAAAGACATTTCCGTAAAAAGCAGCCCAATATACAATGTGCTGCTGTTTTTCCGTTGTTAAGAATAAGAATAGCTAAAACGTTTGAGAACGAAATTTTACTTTGTAGATGGATTCTATTTTATATATGTGCTATTGAGCCTATAGCTCTTGGCAAGAGGTTGATATAATACAAGCTCCCGTAGTATAAAAAACCTATATTACACTAGCTGAATCCGCGGCTTCTCTCACAAAGTCAACTTTTTTAACTTTCAATATTTCATTTCTCCTTGAATCAAGGAAGGCACAAACAGACAGACATATTTCCGTATTACCAATATATCTAATTAACAATTTGAACAGTGCACATACCGGCAGCTTTCTTGGCGGCATAGAGGTTGGCCTCCTCCTGCGCCTTGCCGATGTTCTTCTTGTAGCGAATGCGCTTGTTGCCGAACCAGTTGGACACCTGAAGATATAGCTCGATATAGCAAATGATTTCAAATTAAATAACATGGTATGAGGGTATGTTTCTCTGGAGAAGTTACCTATCACAGGTACGTGTGTGTATTATGTCGATAGTTAACAAGTTAACAAGTTTTTATCCATATATCTATATTGAGTATTTCCAATTATATGAGAGTTTTACTTGTATACTTCAAATTGTAATATCTCAGTGAAAGAAATTGATATTTGAGCAAGCTCAACGCCATTTGAAAGAAAAAGACTTGTTCTTTGAGGCCCCTTGAATACTTTTTCAGGTTAAAAAAAAAACTCGCCGGTCTACATAGGCTTTAAAATGGTTAAAACAGTGTTTTTCGCACTTTTAGGTTAGAATACCTCAAATCCCGAGCTAACAGGACAATTCTGAAGCCAAATTTGGATTCAGCGCACTGAAAAGTGAAGTCTGGTTTATGTGGCAAAAACTTGTTGACCAGTGTAATTTATCACTTAGGAATATACGCCAAAAGTCTAGCCTGCAATTTCTAGACCATGTATACAATGCAATACTGGCGAATCCAGAGAAAACTGAATTTTCAAGATATTTGTGAGTACAAGGATACAATATACTTTATATTGACATAATATACTAATACCTTTACTACTTATTTAGCTCTCGAAGAAGAATCCTAAACTACTTTTGGAATAATCTGTACACAATACACCAAGGTTCTTTGTAGCCAAATTACCATATTTTTCCTCTTCGAAAACTGCTGTTGTGTCCATTGTTACTAAGTGCATGGCTTGTCAAGTTGTCACAATGATTTACTGTGTGATTGTTAAGCTAACATTTGTAAGTGAGATTAATGTTCAACTTCAAGTTTCAAATTACCTAGTAAGTAGTGCCACTCTCAAGACAATAGGGCTGTCACGCTTGACGCGTCCGTGGCATGTCGTGTAACTATAGGGTTGCCAAGTCTATTTGAATTTACTGTATTAATTTTTAAGTCTCTTTTTACTTCCATGTATCGATGGTGTGTAAGACCTATTCGAAATTTGAACTCTTGGAGCATAGATTTGGGTTTCAGGATAGACAAACTCATTTTTTTTGTTGTGTTATATGCAAATGGCAGTCACAGTGTCGTGACGTTGGCAACCCCAAGTACCTGTGAGACAGTAATGCCGCACTTCCTGGCGAGCTCCTCCTTGACGTCCTCGCTGGGGTAGGGGTTGGCGAGGTGCGAGTAGAAGTACTCATTGAGCAGCTCGAGCGCCTGCTTGGTGAAGTTGCGTCGCTTCCGGCGCGAGTCGAGGAAACTGAAAGGGGAAGTGACGTCACGGTACCTGGGAGACGGTAATGCCGCACTTCCGCGCCAGCTCCTCTTTCGCCTCCTCGCTGGGGTAAGGGTTGGAGAGGTGCGAGTAGAAATACTCGTTGAGGATCTCCGACGCTTGCTTGCTGAAGTTGCGGCGTTTGCGACGCGCGTCCAGGAAACTGCAAGCGGGAATTCCGATATTTTGCTTTTGATAGTTTTATAGAGGCCAAAGTTGAGCTGGTTAGCACGAAATGTTACGTCAGCGTTTTTGGGGTTACTATTTAGGGATGTAAGGATTAAGATCGCACTTACAATAAGTTTCTAGGGACTCATTATTTGATGAAATATCTACGAGTGTGACGTACCGTGAGCGCAGTATCATGACAGCCTCGCAGGTGGACTGCTTCAGCTGCATCTGGATGGAGCTGAACTTCTTGTGGATGATCTGCACCATGCGCTCGATTTCCTGTTGGAGTTCATAAATCAAGTTTCTTCTTGAAATTCTTTGCGTCTTTGAATCTTTAGGTGTCTTATGTCGGAAAGAAATTAGGTATCTAAGTAAAATATATTTTTTACAAGGCTATACCTTAACATGCCATTCTGTCTCTAAAATTCTAATGGAAGAATAGTCTAAAATATAAAGGAAAATATTTTGTTAACTATTTTGTAAACATATACCCATGTTTTAACAAAATAAATTATCTTTAACTAGATTATTAAGATTAAGCTCATGTGAAATAAATATTGAAATGAATGGTTATTTTTTTGGAAGCAGGAGGTTTATTACATTAAAATTCTTGTTTTTTTTTTTCATAAGTTTCCTATACCTTAGGCGTAATAGGCCTGGTGCGGCTCTGCTCGCGCAGCAGGTTCATGACGTGCGTGGTGAACTCGTTGCAGGCGTTCTCGTACTTGTCCAACTCCTGGTGGTAGATCTGCCGGATCTGCGCCAGCTTCGCGCGGTAGTCAGAGTGCTCGATCGCGTTGTCTGCGTGGAGGAATATTTATCTGTACTTCTATACTAATTTGTATTGTGAGTCCACAGATAGGAAATCTGTCGTACCAATCACAAAGGTTGTAAATTCACGGACATTTTAGAACATTGTTCTAGAGAGGGTAGACTATAAGAAACCTACTCGTGATTAGATGTACTTATATTTTGAACTAAACGGGATGTTGGTAGGTAGGATGCACTTATCTAAGTGAGATCTGTGGTCCAAAATTTAGTTGGACAGCAGGCTTTTTACAAACAAAATTGTCTCCTGCTCAGCCAATTTCACTACAAACTTTGGTAGAAAGTGGTAGCCATGTTAACAGATTTTTAAGCCTACAATTGAAACATTTTACATTATTTATAGGTGTTTTTATATTTACACCATATAACAAAGTATGTTTTACATAGCTGCCAATACATTTTTATCTCGTGGGATTTAAGAACCATTAGTGCCATTTACAGCTGGTCTTGTGTATACATTATGTCTGTATATCCCATTAATAACTGTAATTGAACAGGCGAATTACTTTTGCTGTCAATGTCAGGATAAATAAACTGGAGTGCTAAATGCCTATGCTTGAAAAAATGTGAAAATAATTTTAAAGGCAAAAAATCTTTGCATAAGTCTCCTGTCCTTCAAATAGTATGCAAATACCTTATACATGGCTAATTTACAATCCTTTCTTGTCTACAAAAAAAATTACAATACATATGTTTCTAAAATCCTAATAAACAAATGTAAAATGTAAACATTTGCATGTCATTCCTATGCCTGAATACTGAACTGATCAAATATCATTTTGTAAAATCTTTTCAAGTAACTGTATTCATTTAAAATCCTAGAAACTTTAGTGCAATTACCCCATTCCCCAGCAGCAGCAGAGGCCGAGGCAGCGGCACCCGCACCTCCACCCTTCTCCGGGCCGGCCACCCCCTCAGCTATCAGCATGTTGTCCAGGCGCATCAGCTGCGGATCTGGAGGCTCCTCCTCTTGCGTGTTGCGGAGGGACAGGACTGTTGGAACAATGAGGGTTTGCAGTCTTTCTAATAGTGAAGTTCTATATAAATTAAAGTACCATGTACCATCAAATAAAAATAACACATGATAATTTGAAATGTTGTAGAGTTCTAGTTGATTTTATTCTAGCTTATTTCATCAAAATTTCAAGCTTATTTATTTGATTTTATTTAACTTGAGTTCAAAATCTGTTAAGTCTATCAATAAAAGTGTTTAATAATTTATATATGTGACAATCTTCATTATATTTTTAATAAATTAAAATTCAGGGAGAGATTTTTATCCACATTTATATGTATTTTCAATTTTTAAGACCCTGTGTAGATAGATATCTTCTCAGCAGATTTAATGCAGCTGTGGTTAATCAACAGATTTACTTAATCTGGCCTTGATTTGATAACATTATCAAATTCAGATCACCAATTATGCTCATGTTAGTAAATATCGCACACGATCACTGTTACATCTTGAAGATAATTGAAAACATACACGATCATGACACAAAGCCAGGGAGAAACTACACATTACTTTCCTATCGTAATTTAATGCATAACACAAATACTTCTAACTACATAAATTCTGCGGCCAATAAAAACACGAGTGTCAGCTAGCTTACCTGTTTTCTCTTTGATTTCACACAACACTGAAAATAGGGCAGGCTTCATTCTGTGACAATTGAGCGTGTGTTTTCTCGCTTGTGCTTCATCAAGACTCTGGTCTGTGATATTCATGATCTGTTGCAATATTTCGCCTATATCTTGTTTGCGAGCTTCGCCCTCGCCAGCAGCCGGAGCTCCCTCGCCGCCAGGCAGCCCGTAGCCCTGCGGCCCCATAAGCCCGCCGCTGTGCGCCATCATCCTATTTGGATCGTCCATTGCTCTTCCGACTCAATACATAAATACACCTAAACTTACACTAAGTACGTATACTGTTTTGTACGTGGTTAAAACGGATATTTAGAAAAATAACTCAATAAAAATACAACAATGCTACACTGGGCGCCTAGCCACAGCTTCACTTCACCCCCCGTTCACCAACCAGCAATAAAATGGCCGACTCCTTTGTGCTGTCAAATCTGAAATTATTTGAAAAAGAAAACAAATAATTAAAACTATTCCTATCACGCTTCATCTCGCAATCATTTACGCAGTGATTTAAAGTGAGAAAGAGATGCTAAATCTCGGTGTTGCTAGTTTTGTAAGAGAAAGTATTTACAAGCTTGTTTTATTTTATGTTGTCGATCGATTTTAACTGATAGTCCCTTTTTTAGTATTTTTAAATACCAAATTAGTTGCTTGTTTAAAATGCTTTTCTGTAGACCTAAAGTTCCCGTAAACATTGTTTTAAAATCTGGTAGAATAATTAATGGCAGTTCAATAATTATTTCAGTCAATGAACGCATAATTTTGTGACGTTCAGAGAGTGACATTTTGGCTCACGTTTCACGTTTTCTTTTCCGTCAACGTAAGTGCAATGAATTGGAGCATTGGCTAGTCCTCGCATTCTCTTTCACTCGTGTGAAGTGCATAAGATTGTCTCACTCTTATGCTTAAAATCCATGAATTGTAATGAAATGCAAGTGATTGTGGATTTCTTGAAACTTTTGTAATTTCGTCATTTACCACGCGATCAAAAGCTAATTACCGGCTGCCAGATGGATTAATATTAAAGGAACGAATTTTCACTCAATTAAATGAGAAACGTTGTAGCGTTAGTATATAAGTGTAGTAGTGTATTTAGTAAAAACCTACCATCTATCTGCAGTCAAGTGCGATTATCTCACAATCAGTGGGGCAGCAATAAGCTTCACAGGAAGATCAAAATACCGAATCCTCAGAGAGAAATAATCATGGCTGATCCTAAAATTGAAGAAATACTGGCGCCGCTGCGGGCCAGCGTCAAAGAACAGGGTGATTTAGTCAGGAAACTCAAGCAGGAGAAAGCCCCAGAAATGGACGTGAAGAAAGCTGTCGCTGAACTTAAGGCTAGGAAGAAAGTTCTGGAGGACAAAGAGTTAAGTCTGGCTCCAGCAGAAGAACTTTTTGATCGCGCTAAAATGGAGGATCTTATTAAAAGGAGATTTTTCTATGACCAGTCGTTTGCTATCTATGGTGGCATCACTGGCCAGTTTGATTTTGGCCCCATGGGATGCGCTCTCAAGAGCAACATGATCCAACTTTGGAGAAAGTACTTCATTCTACAAGAGCAGATGTTGGAGGTAGATTGTTCCATTCTAACTCCTGAACCAGTACTTAAAGCTTCTGGGCATGTGGAACGGTTTGCTGACCTTATGACTAAAGATGTTAAGTCTGGAGAATGCTTCCGTCTGGACCACTTGATTAAGGCTCATCTAGAAAAGATCAAAAGTGAGAAGAACACAACTGCGGAACTCAAAGCTGAGATTGAAGATATTCTTGTAAAACTGGATGGTATGACAGCGGACCAGATGTCAGCTCTGATGCAAAGGTTCAACATGAAGTCCCCCATCAGTGGCAATGACCTCACTCCTCCAATTGAATTCAACCTCATGTTCAACACCCAGATTGGTCCCAGTGGATTAGTGAAAGGTTTCCTGAGACCTGAAACTGCCCAGGGTATTTTTGTTAACTTTAAACGCCTTTTGGAGTTCAATCAAGGCCGCCTGCCATTTGCCGCTGCTCAGATTGGCAACTCCTTCAGAAATGAAATCTCACCACGTTCTGGTCTCCTCAGAGTCAGAGAATTCACCATGTGTGAAATTGAGCACTTCTGTGACACTAAAGATCATCCCAAGTTTGATACAGTGAAGGACACCCAGATGCTATTCTACTCTGCTGATAGCCAGGAACAAGGCAAACCTGCTGAAATCATGACTATTGGAGATGCCGTCTCCAAAGGCATTGTTAACAATGAGACTCTGGGCTACTTCATGGCCAGAATCCACTTATACATGCTGGCTGTAGGCATTGACCCTAAGAAGCTGAGGTTTAGGCAGCACATGGGTAATGAGATGGCCCACTACGCCTGTGACTGCTGGGATGCTGAGTGCCTCACCAGCTATGGGTGGGTAGAGTGTGTGGGCTGTGCTGACAGGTCTGCTTATGATTTAACACAGCACACCAAAGCCACTGGCATCAGGCTAGCTGCTGAAAAGAAATTGCCAGCTCCCAAACAGATTGAAGTGGTTGAAGCTGTGCCCAACAAGGCAGCTATTGGTAAGGAATTCAAGAAAGATGCAAAACTTATCAATGATGGCTTAGCAGCTATGGACTCTGCAGCATTAGATGAACTGCAATCAAAATTGGCTGGAGATGGAGAATATATTCTGTCTACTCCCAATGGTGATTTCAAACTCACACCTAACCTTGTCAGTGTAAAGAAGACACAGAAAACAGTTCATGTTGAGGAGATCATCCCCAGTGTCATCGAGCCTTCATTTGGTGTGGGCAGGATCCTGTACTCTATCTTGGAACATAACTTTAAAATGAGAGAGGGTGATGAGCAGAGGACCTACTTCTCGCTACCAGCTACAGTCGCGCCAATGAAGTGCGCCGTCTTGCCGCTCAGTGGCAATGCGGAGTTCCAGCCATTCGTCAGGGAACTGTCCCATGGTCTGATAGACGCTGACGTGTCGCACAAAGTGGACGACTCATCGGGCTCGATTGGACGCAGATACGCCAGAACTGATGAGCTGGGTGTGCCTTACGCTATCACAGTCGATTTCGACACTATCAAAGAACCCCATACTGTAACGTTGAGAGAAAGAGATAGTATGGGACAAGTGAGACTGCCCCTGACTGATGTGCCAGCTGTTGTCAGAGACTTATCTAACAGCAAGATTTCATGGTCTAACATTGAAGAAAAATACCCCAAGTTTGAACAGCAGGAGGCGGTAAAAGGCGCTGCCGCGTAATATGAAGCAATGTGTTTGCTCAGCTGCATAGATCTAAAATAATATTCCATTGGATACATAATTTATTGTTAGCTTTAAGCTTGTCTATTGTTTTAATAATTTGAAATAATATCTAACTCTAGCTGCTTCTCAAGCAGTTTGCTTTTTACAATGGAATAAAATATATTTGAAATATGAACTCATCATTATTTCTTCATATAGATTATTACCGTTTTGTTATTACAAGAGAATGTATATTACATAATGATGTGTGCAATATGCAATTGAATCTCTTCTTCAATTTTATATGATGTAATAAATCGAAGATAATAGGGAATATTATGCATTGTTCAATGAAAAAACGCAATCTGTAATTTTCATTAGTCGCGCAATAATTAAATTCTTTAATCAAAGTGAGTCATTGTACAATCAAAACACTTTTGAAACAGAGTATACTCGAAGATGTTATGAATCATGACTAACTTCTGCCTTCAACCTATTTCAAGCATATGAGTAGGCCTTTCAATATTTTTTTTGTGTTATGAGATTGTTGTGTCCCAGAACTTTGAATGTTTCATTTCCTACCACAAAAAGGTTACAAGAAAAACACCGAAATCAAGAACATCATTATTATTCATTCATAAAGACACAATTATAACCATCTATGTTAAGCTGAACATTATCTGAAGCGGCGATCTCTGGATCTTGATCGGTGGCGCTGTCGATCGCGTGATCGCGACTTCTCCCGGTGGCGATCGCGGCGGTCCCGATCGCGACGGTCTCGATCGCGGTCACCACGGTCACGATCGCGGTCTCTGTCGCGATCACGATCACGGTCTCTGTTGTCGCGGTCGTCACGTCTCGTTCTGTCTTTTGAGTACCTGAAATATTAAAAATACGGATTAGATGCAATTATCCGGATATAGATAAAGTATGTACTGCCATAAGCCATCCCGTGATAAAAATGAGAAATTCACGAGAGGAAACTTTACCTATCATTGTCGCCGTAGTCACGTCTGTCTCTGTCATCGTGCTCCCTCCGGTCGGCGTCCATTCTGCCGGGGTTGTAGGGAGCGGGTCCAACGTTGCCTCCGCCCCCGCCCGCGCTGTTCCCGCCGTTGCTGGCTCCGCCGCCGCCGCCGCCGCGGTAGTTCGCAGCTGGCTTGTTAGCTGCTGACTGCCTGTTGTGCTCCCCTAGCCTAGTGTTTCAGTACTTTAGTAAGACTGGGTAGTTAGAAAAATATCCACTAGTTGTGCATATCTCTGTAATATTGATTATTGATTGATAGTTTATAGTATATAATAGTGAATATTCTAAACGAGTTCCTGATAATCCTCACGTTAGGCGGGATTGTCGTCAGTCGACTGCACAGGACTGCTAGAATCATCAGTGTGAAATGTTATGTTATGAATTATGATCAAGCAATAACATAAAGAAATATACTTTATTGAACTGAACAAAAATCGCAAATAGGATATGTCATGCTTTAAATTTTTTTTACTGGAAAATGATGATTTAACAATTTAGAACAAAACTGCTAAGGGTTAAGAGAAAGGGTACAAAGTTACCTACTTCTGTTCAATCTGCTTCTGGATGGGTACTGGTATTCTGGGGAAGAGAGTGCTGAACCAGTCCAGTTTGATGAGCATCTGTCTCACCAGAGCACCGATGGTTGTGGAGCCTCCGCCCCCGGCGCGAGGGTCTACCTCCTCTTCATCGTCTAAGTAGTCTGCATACCAGTCGAAGAGGTCTGCTGGGGGCTGTGTGTAGCGGATGTACATGAATCCTGGGAACATATTGCATATGAAGTTTAGAAATTAATCAATAATCTCTAAAAATACAAAAACAAATGTTTAACAGTTTACTTACAGGATCACTATTCCTATGATTTCATTAAAGTTATAATTATTCAAAGAGACATGATTTTAAACCCTTTTAATATTTTTTTTTTTATTCACAAGACGGTCCAAAGTGTAAGCATTCATTATGAACAAATAAGTTATACATAAAAAAGTATAATGTTATACTCATACCTACCGAGTGCTCTGATGTAGGGCGAGTCGGAGTGCTGCAGCAGGCCGTTTACCTGCTTACGTGTGAGACGCAATGTGTACAGCTTGTACAGCAGGCAGAATGCTGTGGACACGATACCGCCTGCGCCTACGCCGCGCACCTGTGAACAATCAGCTTTGTTTCATATCAAGAGATAATGATTTGAACTTCTGAATTAACAATGGAAATGTGGAATAATGTATCACTATATTTTAATGTTTATTTTAATTATTTGGGTAGGCAGTTGAAATATAAATGACATCAGCCAGAATTCAGCTCTCGAAAAAGGGTAGGATGCATTTGATGTTGATTAGGTACAGGGAATGCTCTGTACAGGGAAATATATAAGTGTGATGTCATAAGTAAATTATGGTTGTGGGAATTCCCCGTGCCTTCTATGGTAGATCCTCCACTCTATTACATGCATGTTACTTCAAAACTTAAAAGACAAGTGCCATAATAACTCTGAATAATACAACAATCAAAGTATGACACGGTTGAACATACTCACGCCGCCACACATGCCCGTCTGGCCGGCAGTCTTGCGGCTGCCCCTCTCCCAGGGCTCCAGGTGCTTCACCTGGTAGTAGATCTCGTCAACCACCTCGTGGTATGTCTTCAGCTTGAATAGGTGCACTGCAGATAATGGTAATCATAAGTTCGAGATAAACTATTCAGAGGTTTCATTTGTTACTGTTTCTGCTGTTTAAATTGATTATGTTTTCATTGTTTTGAGTTATAAAAACCTTATCAGAAGAAGCTTTTTTTATTAGTCATCAATTACATTGTAACGTGGGCATACGATTCAGTAGAAAAGTACAGTTTTATCAACATTTATGTTAATAAGTTCATGTCGTTAAAAACAGCGGGAAAACTGTTCGCCAGCCTTACGATTGCGGCGACTCAGTAAGCGGATCAGAAACAGTAACAGAAACATAACGGTAACAAACGAAAGTTAAATAAAGTGGAACAAACGAAGTCCAAGCTCCTGTGCGTTGGTATGTTTGCTTACCTACCTTTGAAGTAGCTAGAGCCCTGAATATTTGCTAATATTAGTGGGTTCAGGTTCATAGTCTGTTCATTACCCCATATTGGTAATATGTTATGTTGCTTGCCCGTCTTTGCAGGCTTTTGCTGGTTGAACTCTGAAAATCAACAAATATTAATCGCAAGTCCTAATGCTAATCACTCTAATATTGGCACGATACCCACCTTCAACTTCAGACATTATAACTACTTATAACACTATACTTATCATATAAACAATTATTTATAACGCTAATAGCACCGTCTTCATACAAGGAAAGTATAAGAAGCTAAGTTTTATCAATAAACAGACAAAAATTAAGATTTAATTTTTTCACAATTTGACAAAACAAAGTAAACCACAATGGCCGCCATTGAATGAATGAATGACAAAGACTACAAAACAAGGAACGAAGGAAAAAGTCTCGAAAACATAAACAAAACGGAAGTACTGAATGATATGATACTGAAAGCGATCGGATATCTTCCATGATATTTTCGTATTTATTTGTATTTCATTCTACTAAAAATGTTGTCCTAAAAAATCTAAAAGATCGATTGCGGACATTTAAATATTTATCTTGATAAAAACGTCTCTCTCGTCTAGACTCGCTCTTATAATGCAACGAATCAAACTACTGAACAGATTTTGATGAAACTTACAGGGCCCCGATTCTCCTAAATTAATAATGTCAAAATCGAATAGAAATCGAATCGCAATATGATTGTAATAGCAGTTTTAACCATATCGGGTATTCTGCTACTAATAAAAGACCAATCGTATTCGATTGACATTTGATTGGTGTGCGATTGGTCTGCTATTTTGATGATTTTGGTATATACGGTAGTTTGCTGTACAATCATTTTGCAATCGTAAATCATTTGCAGACAAAATGATTCATTATTGAATGACAGAAAAGGATAAAAACGTTTATTTCAAAGAAAAAATAGCGGAATGCCACAACCGTTTCAATAGCAATCGAGTCGGGATTGGGTCTCAGTCGAATCAAGTCGAACGTCAATCGAAGGTCGCTTAAGTAAAATTAGGAGAATCGGGCCCCAGTATAGCCTTTTACTACTTTACTAAAATTAAATGTGTTAGAAAAGAAATTGCATTGATTGAGGAAAAAATAAAGTTATCTAGGACTGTAAATGAATAAATAATAACATCAATGTCTTTAGTCTTAAAGTTTACTTATTAATAAATACAAGGTAGTAAAGTTAACATTATTATTTTATTGTATCAGACTCCATCACCAGCTCCTATTGGTAGTACAGTTCCAAGTTCATGCCGTCGTGGATTTCATCTGTGTTGTGAGTTGAGGTTAATTAATATTCTTTTCTTACTAGAAAAAACAAAAGGGAGAAAAAACAAATCAAGTACAAGTTGTTTTGATAAATCATTATTGTAGGCCCAGCCCTTTCCCACCCAACTATGTTGGGATTGGCTTCCAGTCTGACCGGATGCAGCTGCATACCCTTGTCTTACTAGGAGCGACTGCCTATCTGATCTTCGCAACCAAGTTACTTGCGCAATTTAGTTAACTCGGCAACCCAATATCCTTAGGTAAGACTGGTATCAAAATAAACAATGTCATTTTTACATCTTCCACTCTGAGCTTATGCTAAAACTATTTCTATCTTAATATGCTACCTGATGTATGATCGGGAAGGTCGTTTGGGACCTTAGGTAGAAAGATCTAAAGTATTTTGAAAAGGATACAGTCAGATAGCTTGATGTGGTCCTTAAACACTGTGTACCATTTCTTAAGGACGATTTTGTCGTATCGTGTGCCAGTTTGTGCTGCTATTAACTTTTTAAGGTCTCCAACTGTGTCATCTGGGTTGCATTTAACTCTCACTTTCTTTCCAAGACGATCATTGCAAGTTACTTCAAGCATCTTCTGAAAAAATAGGTTATCAAGTACAATGATTATGTTTATGTAGTATTCACTGATATTACAAGGTATCGCTTGCTGTTGCTGATAATTAAATAACGTTTTTACTTACTAGAAATGTTTTATTTTTAATTCCAAACAAATAATTATCACAATGAGCAATCGCTCTTTACCCGATCTTGCTTACATATGCCCATGCCCACAATAAAGATACTTTGACTTTGCTGGATCTTGCTTGATGACATATGCGTTTAGTAAATTCCTCACTATTAACTATAACAAACAAAGCATTAACTACCAAAAAAAATAACATCAATTTTATCGTAGTCCCTCCATTCACTCTAAAGGAGTAGCAAAGCTTTGATATAAGCATAGATTTTATTCGATAAAATAGAATCGGTTTATAATTAGACTAGTATAATAAAAATAAATATTACGATAAGTGAAAAAACCAAACGTTGCTATCAGTTTGACGTTTTATCACATACAAGCATGAATCTGAATAAAAACATCCGGATCGTTGTCTATTTCTTTAATCAAAAAACTGACAAAATATAAGTAAAGTTTTCGAAATTTTTGGTAAAATAAATTACAAATTAATTTCATTATAACTCATTACTTTTTTTTTCGTAATTATGAGATAATGAGCTTAAGATAATTAGTTGAACAGGAAGTGTATTCCAAATTCCAACTGTCCACACGTCATTCGACGGCGAAGGACTGACGTGACGGTTTCGTTTCGACGGCAGTGAAATTTCATTTTTTAGTGAATGTGCTTGTGAAACGGCTTTAAAAATGCAAATTCCAAACGAATATGTGTCTACAGCCGAGGATGTTGCAGATCAGGTAGGCTTTTCATGGAATATTCGTATGTTTCTGTGTATTAATTTGTTTGGAATGGGTAAATTGAAATCGTACTTTGGATGGGATTGTCACGTCACCGAATTTATTTTCTTGTTGGCGCTTCTTGAATGTGTTGAATCGCATATGTAGGATAATATAAATAGTATAGTAGTAAAGCTGCCTGGTTGCCAAAGTAAGAAAAACCGTCATATCATAACGCGTCAGTGATGTTCAGTGAGAAAACTAAAACAGCTTTGTAAGTTTGTAGTCCTACAGATGTCTCACCCTTTAACCTACTTATCTTTTGATTTCATAAGTTAAATTCGTGCAGTTATACACTACCAGATAGTTACTCTAACTCAATAATCAAGTCTCATTATTGCAAAACTATTTTGGACACTAACTTGCGATTTGAATGAAAGAAAAGCTCTTAGAACCAGTAATGTAAACATCATCACCAAAATTGTCAAGTGATTAATTACTTAAAAGATTTGTTAATTATCCTGATTTAAATATTAAGTATTGTATGTTGACAAAAGTAATGGCAGTAGTATGCCTACAGTATAAGTTTTATCCTCTTCTAGGTAGATAACAAATCTATAGCAATACCATTTAATGTTATGGGCCCTGAGCAGTGTGTAATGTTATTACAAAACATACTTTATCTCCTCAACCAGCCCATGACTATAATATTTGTACTAGACTACTGTACTATGTACTTACTACCTAGCTATACCATATACTTACAAAAGTTGTAAGTCTGAAATGTATCAAAGTTTATCTATTTAATTTAAAAAAAATTAATTATATATTTGACCTGCCTTTATTACCACAAGCACCTTTTTGTAACACAATGATGTGTAAAATCTTAACTAAAAATGTGAATAGAGCGGAAGGGAAGAAGGTACTATAGGTTGGTTGTCACCTGTATTATCAGAAAACTATGTAAATATGTAGAAAAAGAGTCTACTCAGTTTGTACAGTAGAAAACTAATATGCTCAGGCTTTCATTAATTTAATAATAATAGTTTATACCTACTCGAATGGGAATATGATCTTTAAAAAAAAATATTCAGTTACAAGTCTCATAGACAATAATTTAACTTTTACTTTTTAGCACCTTTCACTTGCTTCTGGTCTGTTTATGTCTATCATTTCCCACATACACATCTTGAACAAGTCTTATTTATTACTTATCTCTTTACTTACTTTTATTTAATATCTCATGAAGTTAGTTGAAGAGAAACATAAAATTGTTTATATATCTGTTCGGATTCAATGATTAATGTGTAAATAGTGAAACTTTCATAATAAGGAAATGATTGTGCCAGGTCATGGTTTAAGTAAATCTGTTTATAGAAATAACTTACCGAGTTGGTGAACCATGGTGTGAATTTGATTAAGATTAATATGTCAACCTCTGAAGCCAATAAACATCATGTTTACTTGATAATCTTGTTCATGTAATGTGTAAGTGCTCTTATCACATATGTATTTCAATAATATCTAGGTAGCAGCTAACTTTCCAGACTTGTACCTGGTTAATTCCACTGTACTACAGACAAACATATTTAAAGAAGTTTTATACCATACTCGTTTTTGACAGACATCAAGGGGTGTACCTGTACGGTTGCGGGTAACTGGGTTGTTTAGGTCAGATAGGCAGTCGCTTCATGTAAAAGACTGGTTCTCAGTGGTATCTGGCTAACACTGGAAGCTGACTCCAACATAGTTGGGAAAAGGCTAGGCAGATGATGTTATATGACATCTCCAGAGATGATGAAAACCCACTTATTTATCATCTTCTTGGTTATTCCAGAAAATCGGTTATGATGTTGATTTTTGCTATCAATTAAGTAATGATAAAGTAGTTGGTAACTTATCTTAGTTTCAGTAAGGCATATTAAGTAATTAAATTATGAAAATTAAAGCCAACATGCTGTATCTTATCTTTGTTGCTGTACTATCAATTTCATCAAAGTGTGTGTAACATTATATAAAATATTACAATATTTATTGATAAGTTGGGAATTTTATCCAAGGCATGAATGGGGTTTTTCTAATTTGTGTGGAAACAGTAATGATCATTTTACTGTAAGTTAAATAATGATTATTATCCAGTAATGACATTTTAATTAGTTATGATTGGGAATGTAAATAATGTAAAATAAATAACTGATTGATTGGTCATTTACTATCACTTTTTTTCACTTTTTCCGATTTTGATCACTGTCAAGTGCATATTTTTTTGCAATATCTGGGTCAGATATGTTTATACATCTGAGTGTTGCTGCAAGACACCAAATTGCATACTTGTTATATCCATGTATGTATAGATTGTGGAATGCAGATGTTTCACATTCCCTGATCATAAATCTTTAGTAATAATAATTCTTGAAGCTCTACTTTACGATTTGTCCAAAGTTGCCGAAAATACAAAATTAACTGAGTAAATCCTGAAGTAAATGCAGTATTTAACAAATATTTTTTTGAATATTGGTTATTAGTATTTTCGGATATTATTGGATTTCTCAATTTTAGTAGTATTTAATTTAAAAAGGGTACCAAAAAATAACATTTTTGATTATCACAAAATTACGTTTAAAAGCAGCTTTAGTAGCATACGTTTTATAATAGTGACGAAAGCATTATGTTAGAAACTAGTTTTAAGCTGCCATAGAAAGGTGAAAGTGTGTTGAATGGCCCGCTACTTCATCATTTATGATATTGGTTTTTGTTCTATAAGTCTTGCATAGAATCCATACGTCATTTTCCTATGCCATTTTTTTACCGACTTCAAAAAATGGATATTCTCTGTTTGACCGGTATGTAGGACGTACTGTAGAGTAAATCTATAGGCACCGTGCGTAAACTATAGATGGCGTTATAATCCCGACAGTAGAGACACCGTGCGAGTAAAAAAGAAACTTCCCGGACCCATTGGTTGTTACCACTGTCTGTGTTGGACCCACTGTCTAGTCTGTAAATGTGATTTTACAATGATTAAAAATATAAAATACAATGATTAAAATTATAAAATATGGTTTTCTACCAATAAACAATGATGGTCAAAATATATCAAAAGGCCAAAAGCTATTCGAGTCGGGCCATGTTTTTGATGTCATAGAAACAGTTGGCCAAGAACAAGAAACAATATTAACTGGCAAAATTGGGCAAACCAACGTACCGACAGTTACTGGGATATGATAAAGGAGTGACAATGGCAGAGTTATTTCCAACTCCACCAATAAGTATTAAACTTAATAATTTGATGGAACAACAAATCAAAGGATCTTTCTACAGCTACTTTAGGAGAATCGTTAGCTCATACACCTTTGTACAAAATTTTACAGTTAGTAAGAATTACTGATAAAACAAAATTAAATCAAAGAACTAACCATCTAATGCTAGAGATTTTCACATTGCAGAGCTTTGCTATTTATTATTACTCCTCTGAACTAACACTACCAAAACATTTATATGACTTTTATAATGATAAAGTTTGTTGTAATGTTGATTCTGGTGTTTTACAACTGCATTTATCCATTTAATTCTTTTATCCCTAAGCCATGGCATGTGAGTACTATTAGTAGGGAAATAGTAAAATTTTACACCCTTGGAGTTATTTTTGGATGTCTTACAGCATCCAGCAATACAACAATACATTTTGATAACATAAATTAGCAAAATTTTACACGAATGTTCAGAATTTTTTCCATGGTTTGATAGTACAATTTTTGACACTTCAGGGAAAAGTTTCGGATATAAGTCACGAGATGGCAGGGTCATCGCTACGCACGGTGCCTATATAATAGTTCGATTATTGACGTGTGCTTAAAGTAGCGTGTGTCGACAACAATTTCTGCATTTATTGTAATGAGGAAAATCGAATACGCACGAATTACATAGTCTAGTCACTGTATCATAGTTGAAGTTATTTATATACCTCCACGTGTATTTACTTACTATTTCGATTTCGTCGTGTTAGTCTAAAAGTTCAATAGTCTATTATCACGATTATTTCGTTCAGATTAATCAGGTGGTATATTAGTAGGTACAGTACTCTCGTTTTTCCTCAGTTATTTATTTTAAGACTGGTTTTCTTATTCCTCAGGGATCTATATCCTACTAATAAAAGTCATCATCAGCATGATCAAGGAAGCCAGTAACAAAAAATTGCAACGTAACACCGTAGTCAGCATGTTTTGTCAAAGAGATGCTACATGATACTTAGCACAAGTTTCAAAAACCTGTTCTGAAATGTAGAATTCCTTGAACCCCACGCCTCTCGGTCACCGGTAACCCCTAATAAACGCATAAGTATGTAAGTATACTAACTAGGTATGCTAGGGAACTTCTTGTTCAACTTTCTAGAAGTGGTGACATTCCATTTTCAAAAATAGTCTTTGGTGTCACAATTGGTGTAAGAAGAGGTTGTGCTTACATTCCATTTTCAAAAATAGTCTTTTTGGAGCCACAATTGACGAAAAAAGAGGTTGTCCTTCATTCAAACTTCTTTGTCCACCCAGGTGATCCGCAAAGGCAAGAATGTGCTGCCAACAGTGGCGCGACTGTGCCTCATCTCCACATTCCTGGAGGACGGGCTCCGCATGTGGTTCCAGTGGTCGGAGCAGCGAGACTACATGGACATGTCATGGGGATGCGGCAAGTTCCTCGCCACAATGTTTGTGGTGAGTATTTTGGAAGCTTATCTTATTTTCCTAGTTCTTCACTAAGAGCTGGTGTGGTTTTACATACCTAATGTTTTGTCCCACGAAAGCAGGTAAACTATGCTTGTGTGTGTAAATGTACGTGCATATTGGCTTCACTCGTTAAACCTCTTAGCGCTGAAGAGATCACGCGTATAAAGTCCATGTGAACAGTTTTACACACACAAGTGTGGGATATTATATGGTAGTGATTTAGACGAAGCTAAAAATAAATTTTGTCAAAATCATACAAGTTCCATAAGCAGCGCTCAATGGTATTACGAAGTCGAAACCACATTTGCAATTTTGGTAAGTATGCTTATTGCTGTTTTCGTTGGAATACGTCGGTATAAATCCTTGCTGAAGCCCAGAAAGTGAAACATTTTACGTGTTCATAATTCTCCCTATTTATTGGATTATTTATTAGTTAGCGGCCCCAAAACTGCGTATCTTTGCTACTACAGATTACTTACGTCTTCTTTACACCCTACTGATTATCGGCATACCCAATCGAAGTGTTTAATAATTATCGTTTGTTTTAAATTCATCTTTTTATATCAAAGCGCAAGTCATTTATCTCCACATGTTACCTATAACATTAGTTATCTTATAACCTATTTTTACATAAATTATTAGCAATTCAGCAATTTCCGTTCAAAGCTATAATTTTGCCATGGGATTTCATTTAACAATCACGAAAATTGAAGATATTTATAAACCTTACATCCCACGAGAATTTTTGCTGTTTATTTGGGATATGTTGAAAAGTTTGATTCTTTGTTTATTCAATACTTTGGGAACGACTTGTTGGATCCGAGAAAATTTAAACTTTTGCACACAAATACTTCCGCCCTTAATTCACTGACAGCCTCGCATAAAATAAAAAACTTAAGATACCAATATAATTCAAATGCCAAGTATACTTCATGCTACAAGGCAGCTATTAAATTAACGCAATATTTATGATTACAGCATGTTATTAGTAAGTTGAGACAACAAATAAATATTGAATTTTGGCACCGCACACGACATCTTGCACTGTCACATCATCTTTATATGCACGTGTTGCTAATTACTTATCGATATTGTATTTACGTATTATTGTTTGGTAATCAGTGCCAAAATGGGCTTCTGTTTGCATTGTTTTGGGACAATCACATCCTTGTTGAACTTTGAGGAATATTAATTAGTATACAGCCATTTTATATTTAGCGAGTTAGTTTTTTCGTTTATCAATATCATAACACTCACAAAATCTGCTGATAAATAAATGAACAGGAAATTCTGAGTTTTTTGATAAAGAAATAGCCAGAAAAGGTGAGCTTCTGTTTTTGGATTCAGAAATAGCCACAAAGGGATTCCGAGTCTTTTCATCTTCTTGTTTTTAACCAGTATCATATCTCGGGGACAGCAAGGATAAATGACGAGAGAGGCGTCATAGATATCGCACCAGTGCCAGAGATTGCAAAAGAAATAACTTACTAACCCGCGATAAATTAAGAAAACACGTATGAATAAAAAACATACCTTTAGATAAATAATAATTCGTTCTCATCCGAATTGAGAACCTGCCCGTTTTTGGGATGTCGATAAAAAACTGATTTCTGCTGTAGCTGTGGTTTGCAGTTACACAGCTAAAATATACAAGCGATAAAGAACAATGAATTAACTTGATAATTTTCCTTATTTCTCAATCAACCTGTTTGTTGCTGTGACCGTAGAGTCCAACAACATATTGATAAGGCACAATATGTTATATAACTATAACATGCAATGCAATTTATTATTCTTAGGATCCGTATAGTCCAGTTTGTTCCACCTCCGTTTGGGCTGCTTTAACTGCATCAGAGATGGGAATAGTAGTAGTAATTTCTGCACATATAATTTCTGTCGTAGATACCCAGTCAAAAAGTCTTGTTTCGGTCTTAATCAACGAGCAATAACTAAACTGACGCCTTGAACATGACATTCTTATCGGCTACAAGCTACAACTAGTGAATTTACTAATCAAGTGGTCGAAGCCCGAATGTATTGTGAATGAATAAGAGCGTTGCTATAGCAACGAGTCAATAAAAAATCGTGTTTTCGGCCAGTCGGCCCAGTACAACTGTACCTGTATACTCATGACTTCATGTACCGTTTCGGCACATCACTTTCGCTTTTTCTACGAAGCACTTTCGCGCGCAGCTTTGCTTTTTAATTGGCGTTTAGTTTTTGCTCAGTTTTGCTTGAAGAACATAATGATAGTATTAGTTTTAATATACGTGGTATCTTTTTAAAAATAAATGTTATGTTAGAAGGCGAATTAATAACGTTATTTTTTGGTAGTCGGTTAAAAGGTTAATATTGATATAAATAGAAGTCGAATTCGCCGTATTTGAAGCATATAACAATGTTAACCTTTTCAAATTATGTGCTCGTTAGTCTGATTCCTAGCTAGTTTTCATATATGTAGTTACAATTGAGATAACATTACCTTTACGTAAATTCGTCACAGACACAGCCTACATTTAGTACTGAATCTATGCATGTTATTGTACTAATGTCCTTCAAACTGTAGCGTGTAATTTCTACTACATTTGCCCAATAATTACCCGAATGGGGGACTTATAGCCCCGCAGGAGGCTTTTGTCTGGTAATTAAATGTAATGGCTTTTATTGTGTTACGAATATTCACTTAGCATTCGTTTATTGATTAATCAGATTATAATAGATGATGAGTAACTGATCGGTACCCATACGGGTGACTATTTGTGTATCTTCATTCAAGGAAAACATTTGATTTGACTTACAAAAATGTATATTGCAATTCAAATACTTGGTATCTTTGACAGGTGGATTTTTATTTTCGTAGTCCGTGACTCATTTGCTTTTGAAGGAAAACCAAATTGCCCTTTTTCCTGCTTTTCTCCTCCAAGTCAAGATTTAGATAAAGTACCGATTGAAAGTTATAAGCCAAATACTTACACATGTAGGTGTATGTTATTTGCGTTATTAATGAAACGTTGTTATTAGGTAGTTGAAAATTTAAAATTTACAAATTATTATTTTTTCATATACCTATTTTTTTTTAATTTATGCGGTATTTCTAGCTAAAGTATTATTGTATTATTTACAGATAATAAACTTAGTTGGTCAACTGGGTGGCTGCGTGATGGTGCTCGGCAGGCTCAAGGTGGACATCGCGTGTGGAGTTCTATTCTTCATCGTTGTATTACAGGTGAGAAGAATTTATCAAGTTCCTTACAAAAATCCTGGAAGAAATCACTTACTTACATCCGAATAAGCCATAGTTACTTGTGTGTGTGATATGCTAGATAAATATTTTGATATTATAAACAGGAAAACTTTGTTGGTTTGTAATGGATAAACTCAAAAACAACTGGACCGATTTTCAAAATTTTTTCATCATTAGAAAGCTACATTTACTGCGAGTAACATAGGCTATATTTTATCCCGATACGCGCAGTACTTCCCATGGGACGCGGGTGAAACCGTGGGAAAACGGCTAGTGTTAGATGTGTAGATGCATATAGTCTTTGTATGCGTAAGATAAGGAGGTTTCAGTATTGAATGAGTCGTGAAAAAACTATGTATATGACACACAAAAGTATTTATGTCTCTCCCGGTTTTTTGAAATTAAAATTCTATATATGTCTGGTTTTCACCAGTACGTAATCTTCTCCGAAATGTTGAACATTACAAAAATACCAGTGATGATAATATTACAGTTCTACATACTGTATTATTTCCGCGTAAATTGTTGCTCTTAGTCGATGTATTGTAAAGTCCAGATTTAACGCCGTGATTTCGTTTGGTAAAACCCAATATCACTGATCGACCTTTGAACTCAAAACACGTCAGTGACAGTGACACCCAAAAATCCCCATCTACTACTAATTTATCAATTAGAACTAGTTAAAATCTCAATTCCAACTGGACCTTTTGGAAATAAATAGGGATAATGAATGCATTTTGATGTCATCTTCATCTTAAAAGTAGAAGGTTCAGTTTAGCTAAAATAGCTAAGTTCTTGGTTTGGTATTTAGGAAGTATAGTAATTTCGGTGATTTCCTTCCATGTAATATTTATTTTCTGTACGTTCATAGTGAATACTTAGGTAATTGGCCAGTGTCACGGTCACCTCACCTCAGGGTCATTATCCCATCAAGACACAATGACCAACATTATTTTTATTCAGCATCCAAAACTATTTCCCTATTTATTTGTGCGTACTTCCATTTCCTGTTATCAGAGGTTTTATAAACAATTAAGTATAGGTACTGAATATTGCGATTTTTAAGCTTGTCATTATGACTGCAGTATTTTTTACAAGTGTTTCTCATGCTTAGCAAGCGTTTCTTTCGTTAAGATAAAGCTAATTACTGACTGTAAATAATAACACATTTTTCCTTATGTACTAAAAATAGTAATGTTTCACCTGCTAGTCACTTCACAGAGTATTAAAAAAATGGATTTGAACTACACAGATTTTATTCTATCTTTATTTATTCTCTATCTTTGATTAGACATCTTCCAGTTCAGCAGATAATTCCCCAGACTGCATTCAGTAACCATTCTCTAATTATATTAATTCTTTTCCAGACCTTCGCCTACAGTATATTATGGGACATGCAGTTCTTGCTGCGTAACTTGGCTCTCATCGGAGCCCTACTGCTCGTGGTAGCGGAGGCCCGTGCGGAGGGGCGCAGCCTCTTCGCGGGCGTGCCTTCGTTAGGCGAGAACAAGCCCAAGACTTACCTGCAGTTGGCTGGCAGGATTCTGCTTGCTTTCATGTTCATCACACTGCTGAGATTCGAAATTTCCTTCTTGCAGGTTTGTACAAAAATATAAAAAGTCTACAGTATGAAAATACGTCTTCAAATGCTATATAAATAAATGTCTCCTGAAGTGGTATTCCAAAGATGCGGAAGCTTTGAGATTATTTTGTTAGACTAGACCTATTTGGTTGGTTAAATTCAGTTTTAGCCAAAAACCATGCTTGAGATGCGTGAATTAATTTGAATATAGACTGGTTAGGACTGATTTCATAGATAAAATTTATCATTTTATTACGAAAATTATAATTTACAGTTGAATTTTTACATACTTTGGAGACAATTTCTACGAAAATGTTTCGTTACGAACCAGCCAGCGCTTTCGAGAGTTGTATAAGCTTGAGCAGAAAAAGTATTAAGAAAGAGCTACTACTACGCGTGTTGCTTTACGCGTGTAGTCGAGAATTTCGACCTTAATATATTTCCCCTCTTAACCTTTACTTACTCAGAAATAATGAGATTTATGGAAACTAGGAATAACGTGTCCAACTCATTGAACACATTACGTTAGTGACGTCATGATCTTGCGGAAATTTATTAATAGTTCACCGATTAATATGAATTTTACCTACATTATGTGTTATAATAGATTCACTCTCGATTTTGTTAACCTGTTTTTGAATATTGATAAGTAAATCAAGGTTAAATGACAGACAATTCAAGTAATGTCTGATGTAGGCACGATGTGGAAAGAGATGCATGCGTGTATGTCATCTTCTTTACTTGATAATTTGCAAAAGGAGACATGTATTATGTTTATTGACCAATTATATGCTAAATGCAAGGTTATTAACACAATAGCTTTCACAAAAAACTATTTACATAGTGAATCTGTGAAGAATCAGAAATCTGTGGAGAAAACTTTAGCACCAGCTTCCAGGCTTCCCCCATCAGGGAATTTTTCTTCAAATTCCACTGGATCGTATTCCCTCAGTAACAGGCGCAATGTTCAATGACGACAAAAAGTTTGACTCGAACTTTTCTTCCAACCTTTTTCCAGATCGTGCAAGACCTACTCGGCAGCGTGCTGATGATCCTGGTGACAGTGGGCTACCGCACCAAGCTGTCGGCTCTGATGCTGGTGGTGGTACTGTCTGTGCTCAACTTGTACCACAACGCGTGGTGGGCTGTACCTTCATACAAGCCGCTGAGGGACTTCCTTAAATATGACTTCTTCCAGGTATGCTCTTACTACTTAAGGAAATACATGTTAGGTGTGAACTAGTATATTTAGTATTTGATTTGAGGGTGTAACAAAATAATCGCTGTATCGTGATATATTTATGTGCATCCGACTGCAACAAAATGTTTTTGGTTGGATTTTTAATCATCATGATAAGGAATTCTGTGGCAGAAGATCTGAAATAAGAAAATATTTAAAGTTGCATCAAGTAGTCAACAGTTTGTTTCCTTTCCTGTATTGTTTGGCGTAAATTGAGCCTATGCAAAGAGAATAATAGGTTGCCAGTAGAATGAAACAGTTTTTAATAACAAGCTTTTTGAGATAATCGAATGTTAATGTAATAGAAACTGATGGGTACTTAATAATGTTTTGTTTTTTTTTTTCAGACCTTATCAGTGATTGGCGGTCTCCTAATGATCGTATACCTGGGCCCCGGCGGCGTCAGTATGGACGAACACAAGAAGAAGTGGTAGAATCGGCCCGCGGTGTGTACGATGTATGCACAGTGAAAGACAATTGATATTTTAATCATAAGATGTTATGGTGCAAGAGGAAAGAATAATATTTCATACAATTCGGTGTTTTATGTGACAATCTGACTAGTCGACAATTGTGAACATTGAGCTTACTTCCATATCCTGTTGTGTTCCGTTCGTGTTATGGGCAGTTTGCTTACATTTGTGTATCACCAAGATTTATGATTCATGAACACTCTTAATAAATAAATAAATTGTTGGACAATGCACATCGAAAAATGATGACAAGGATTCTAGTCTTGCTAAATGATGTTGTATAAATTCTTTTTTTAAATAATTGAAGAATTGATGACCGCAAATTGCCCGTAACACAAAACAATTGGTGTCAACACAAAATTTTATATAAAAGTGCACGTATTTGGTCGATCAATAATAATAAAATAATTGTCGGGTCATTGACCTACATTTTTGATAACAAACCGATATATCCACGGTTCATGATTTCAATATCGTCAATTTTTATATGATAGGACTAGTATTTACCTGCCTAGCACTGTTTAATAGATAGTGTCTGGGATCCCGACGATAGACACTTGAATTCAGCATTGCATGTAAGACCTACACAGCGACGAAAAACATGGCAGAGTAACCTTACAAGTTCGTAGAAGACATATTTGGGTTACGTCACGACAGCCGCATAAAATGCGGTGGAAGCTATCATATTTTTGGTATTATTTAACGTTCATATTGAACGCGACGTAAGCTAAATATGTCGTCGAATTTGGTACAAGAGGAAATATTACGCAAGTACATACCACAATGAGTCACTTTCGATTGCTTGGTTATGGCGATTCAAAACATTGAGATTGTTTTTGAGCTCGTGTTAGTATCAGACAGTCAATGCTGCGTTCAAGCGTGCCAAAATAGTAAACTCCTTCCTTTCCCGCGTAGACGTGATATGTTCTAAGCGGGGCCCTTCGCGTGTAAGTGTATGTACTCAGACTGAACGTAACCCGCTTTCATTCTCTATACCGTCACATTTTCATTCCGTTTTTCTAATTGTTGTGATTAAATGTAAATATTTATATAAAAATATATCTATTTTGTACTTACTGACTGAATAACAGACAACAGATCTTTGAATGTAAACGCAAATGCTCTTTTTATGAATTTTAATATTCCAGTAGCCATAAGTGAAACTTTGGTATCACAATTCGAAGATTTGTGCTTCATCTTCCTTATAAAATAATAAAATGTAGTCATAAAAACATAAATAATTTGATTTATCTAAAGTATTTAAAAGACACATATTTTTGTATTATTATTTTTTTATTTATTTTCTTAAGTTTCAGTTTGGCCATAGATGATAAAGATTCCTGAAAATATTGTTCCGAATAAATTTTTACATAATAAAAGTGCTTTTGTTATTTAAACTGTTTATTATAATTCTCCTTAATTGACTATCTTACACTCTCTAATAAATAACAATAATTAATAAAACATTGCTTCATTTAATATCATTCTTTCGCGTCGTTGCA
Source organism: Helicoverpa armigera (assembly GCF_030705265.1). Taxonomy (NCBI): domain Eukaryota; kingdom Metazoa; phylum Arthropoda; class Insecta; order Lepidoptera; family Noctuidae; genus Helicoverpa; species Helicoverpa armigera. The sequence continues at coordinate 12,644,172 of NC_087124.1, read as the reverse complement.
TTTGCGTTCCACTACAAGCCTAGTCTGAGAAAAGTACACAACACAGTTTTATTATAAAACGTTTATTTGTATATCAATAAAACAGTAATATAATATAACAACAACTACAGGTGAACACAAGTACGTATTGTGCGTCTACTCTTTCGCCTCCACTTGTGCTTTATCCTTATTCTCTATATATTTAAACACTTTGTTAGCTAGCAGTCTATATTTCTCTGCGTGCGTGCTGTCTGGGAGCGCGTAGATGGCTGGTTTCCCACTATTTATGCACTCTGACATGTTGTGGTCGACCTCAAAGCTCTCAATAATCTCGAGACCCATTTGGTCGGCAGTTTGTTTCGTGTCGTTACCAAAAACGAAGTTTTTAGAGCCGCATTTATTGCAGATAGCGTGCGACATATTTTCCACCATGCCAATGATAGGAACTTTCAGCTTCTCAAACATGTTGACTCCTCGTTTCGTGACTTGAAGAGCTGCTGACTGGGGCGTAGTTACTACCAGAGCTCCTAAAAAGAATAAAATAAAAATATACGTCGTTACACTTACAACTAGAAACTGAATTTCTTCTAGACAACCAGAGCATTGCTCAAGCAAATTGACACATGCCATTTCTTGTGGATTACTTTGCAAGAGTATTGAGTTGTGCTGTCGAAAGTATGTGGCAATGTGATGCAAAACAAGTAGGTCATGGTTACATTATTTCCAATCTGTAAACAGTGCGCATTTGGCGAGTCTTAAGTTAGCTCAGAAGATAAGTTAATTTTAGAAAGACTATTTCGCCAATCATCTAACTTGAGGCGGATTAGGGTACATCTCGTCCACAAGCAAGATGTAGGTACCCTTAGGTCAGATGTTGGTGTCGGATTCGCCACGGAAAACCTACTGGGAGTAAAGAGGCCGACTGGAGTAAATGTGGGGGTTATACAACTTGCGATTTTTTAAAATGCTGCATCTTCCATGGTGTAAGTCTCACCATCTATAGGTAAGTTCTGTGCTAGCGACAGATGCGTGTCCCCAGTTCCTGGCGGTGTGTCCACCACGAGGCAGTCGAGCGGACCCCACGCCACGTGCCTTGTCAGCCTCTCTAGCGCCTGCATCACCATCAGCCCCCGCCATACTACTGCGTTCTCTCCGGAAACTAGCAGGCCCATTGACATACTGAAACAATGATTTTTTTTAACCAATGTCCCAAAAAAGAGGTTATTTATTTCGATTTGTATATGTCCTTGTCAGTGATTATTTTAATGTTGATAAATGAATGAATGTAAAGTTTTACATAAGCCTGTTACATATACAATGATGTACAAAATGCAGTCAGGACTTAATAGCTTATGTAAGCGTCAGGCCATTTGCTGTCAAGGCGAGCAAGGTGTAAAATGTTTCATTTAAATTCATGAGTATAGGATGATAAGTTTATAGTGGGATAAAAAGTAAACTTATCATCTTTAGAGAGGTCAAGACCCCTATGTATTGACCAACTGTTTAAAGTTCTATATATAGCTTTTGATATACATACATAATCCAACATACATGTTGGATTGTATTATTTGGTGTGTAAGTTTATTTATTCGGGTTTCCCCTTATTCCAGGAAGGAGTTCCAGTACATAGTTAAAATAAAGCCTATGTAAATAATGGACAGTTTATCATTCTGATAGTGAATTAATTTTTAAATGAATCATGGTTTCTGAGCATATTCATCACACATAGGTATAAATCTCTTCAATAAAAGTGTAAAAGTAACTACCCTTTTAAAATTTTAGGAGACCCTCACCATTTAACACCGTAGTTGAGCAAAGGCTCTATGAGATGGTCATCATTCAACATGGGTTCTCCATTGACGTTCATCATGAGAGGCACCGAGGGACCAAAGACATCAGCATCCAGCAGACCAATCTCCTTGTCTGGCTCTATCACCTTCATAGCACATGCGAGATTCACTGCAATAAAAAAAAAAGTTATTAAAACCTCATTCATTGTTTAGTAGCCAAATAATTGGTTTGGGGCTAATGGATGAATATAGAATTTATTGATTACTTTTGAAATAGATCTTGTTCATATTGATCCATGAAAATATACCACTGAATAATCAGTTTTGTTTCTTGATTATAGTGGGCTGTATAACATACTTTGGAACTAAAGTTGTGCAATCTTCACAAAAAAAAATGAATTAAAGCATAGGTGGATTTATGAAAGAAAAATACCCACCAGCAGTAGTAGTTTTTCCAACTCCCCCTTTCCCAGAGGCAACAAGGATTATGCTCTTAACTCCTGGTAGTGGCTTCCTCTCTGGCAGTCCTTTGGCCATAACTTTAGCTCTATGCTCATTTATCTCCTCCTTGGTATGTTTCAGACGGACTGAATAGCTACATGGTAAAGTCTACGAGAAAAAAGCATGTAATTAGTGTAAGAGCCTGGCAAATTGCTATTGAATTTAATGGAACCAGTGACTACATATAAAATTATATGGATGTAGATTTGTAATTTTCATAAACATTTTTGTGAACAAATTTGAGACTGTTTTACTTGTTTTAGTGAGCATAATTGCCTGCCATAGTTTCAGGATAATCAGGGGCAGCAGCAGAAATTGTATGCAGCTGTAAATATATATAATAAAACTTAATTTGTTAAATAAACATAATGATGAAATCGTGGATACATACAGTGTTCAAATTGGTGTTCGATAAAACGCCATATACTCGCTGAAAAGCTCTTTGGAGATTCATAATTTGTATCAGTTCTTGTCGGCAAATTCACGTAGTTATCTAACAGCCTCTTTATTTTTTATTAAAGCAATTCTTTTGAAAATTCGCGAATCGAGTCGCAAAAATAAACTCGTTCAGAAATGTAATTGACAACCGAAGCGAAATCGATCACATTGTTTCTGTCAATTTGACTGCTTGTCAATCAACGTGCACAGATAAAATATCTCACACACAGTACTTTTACACCATAAAATAGTAACTCGGAGAAAAATAAATAGACATGAAAGGGAATTAAATGAATATCTCAATATAAGCTAAGCAATGTTAAATATTAATAATTATTTAGAAATTTGATTTAAATTAAACGCTGAATCCATCGAGTCAGTGCTTAAACATATGTTCGAAAATTAAAAATAAACACAACTGTCAAACTCTTTGCGCTATGTCGGGACTTTTTTGCGACATAATTTCGAAAATTTTCGGAATTCCCAGCGATTTGGAGTGATTTACGTACTGTAATAAAATGTCTATCTGTTTACGTACGATTTCTCACAGAATTCTGCCTATAAATGGCATCGTTTCCACCAAAACTCACTCAAGCCGCTTGTCTAGAAAAATCCCTCTGCGGTCACAATTTCTGGAAGAAGTGAGTATATTCCGTTATTTTCTATGATAATAAATATTTTTCTAGTTTATTACGCTACAGGAACGTTGGAACTAGTTACGTAATATTTGTAAAATCTATTTATTTATATTGCCAACTGTATTTTCCTCCTTGACATTGAACTAATTAGAGTATACGGAATGGAAACAATTCACGTGGTGCACTGTGCTGACATACTATGCAATTTCCGCAATGCTCGAAATATTGTGAATGCCAAAAAATCACAAATTTATCCTATGCAATAAATCCTGAAATTTCTACATTTCCCTAAATAGAAAATACACAGCAACTCATAAAATCCCTACTTTTATAAAACCTTTAGTGTATTATTACTTGTTTGATATTATTTGTTTACAAACTGGGACTGCATTCATCTTGGCATCTTACCAGCTTCCCTAAAGTTGCTCATTAATTTAATCTGATGGGATAAAACTTATAATTTTAGGTTAGGACTCAAATTACTCATGGAAAAGTCTGTTATCTGTGCATGTATATATCTATAGTATTAATTAACATTATAATACTCTTTGCTCCTGTGATAGTGATCATGTTTATGTTATTCAAAGAAAATGTAAAACTAAATGCAATGAAATTCAAGCATAATATTATTTCTAAAGAATCTAAAGTTTCTAAAGAGTCCATTGCTTTTACACTTAACATGTTTAAATAATATTTCAAGCTTTCTGCATCATTTATCTCAGAATCATGTATTATGTTAACTACAGTTAGTTAAATAAATTCTTCTTTGAAACAATACATAATGTCTATGAAAATGATATTTAAATTTTTTTAATGTTTGCTCCCCAGTTCCTGAATCGTCGACGCATATCCAGTTGTCAACTAGCACCAAAATGTACTACAGAGAGCAACATCGACGATGTATACATTCACGAGGAGGCGGTGAACGGCCGTCTCTCGGGACAAAGCAACAAGTCCAACTACTATGTCACAAACTGCCGAACAGTATCGAACGACAACCGATACCCGTACGCTGATGATGTGCAAGTGAAGACCTTAGGCCTGACGTCTGATGACTATATAGAGAGGCGAATGCCTCCGTACGCATTTGACGTTCCGTATACCAGTATCAGTGATATAGATTTAACTAAATACAGTAATGTGAGTATGAAGTTATGTCATTCAAATTATTGAAGTTTCAATACTTTTGCACCATCCCACCTTCCTAGCTTGGCATGCTGTACTGGCTCCATAGTAGAGAACCTCAAACAGGGCAAATGTTGCACCTTCATTCGCTCCTATACTTCTGAGCTGTATGGGATGCCAAATTATTTTTAATGATCTAGCTAAGTAATACTTCATGAGGCCCAATGGCTTGCTTGAAACTAATAAGATTGTTTTTTAATGAGTGGGGAACCTACTAACTAATATTTGTCCTATATTTTTCAGGACATAGAACCGACCTGTCTCTCAGAGTTCGAGCGCGACGCGATCGCGTACTGCAGCGGCTCAGTGCTGTCGGGCCCCGTGCAGGCGCAGGCGCCGGAGCCCAGCCGCGACGGCAAGCCCAATGAGGAGCAGCTCATGAAGGTCTACTACACACTGTCGGACACGGTCAGTATATTAAGAAAGTCTGTTTTTATTCGAATAACTGAAAGGCGAGACGAGGCTTCAGACGAAAAGCGCCAATTACAAAAAGAGATATCTAAGCCTTCGTACACCTATACTCTCAATAATACGGATCAGTTGTACTGCATCGCTTGCGACCGGATTTTTAATCCAAACTCTAATTAGATCAGGGCTCACGCTAGGAGGTGAATTTGCCATGGGTCGCCTTTATCGAAATCGATAAGGAGGACTCGGAATAATTATATTTATTAACACCTTGCTTTTTCACCCGCTCGCGTCCAGAGGGAACTACTACATGCTTTTCTCGTATTATAAGCTATATCCCTGCCAAGTTTTAATTCCTTAGTTTTTGAGAGAATGAGGACAAGCAACCATCCATACATACAAACTATTGCGTTATTATAAACGTGGTTCTAGGATAGTAGGATTTATTCAGAATATTAATGTTATGAGCATTGTCTTAACGGTTGGTGTATGTTGGTTCCAGATGCCGAATTTATTTGTGAAGCCACTTGACTACTCCATCTATCACCCAAACATGGTGTTTGTCAACAACATCAGAGGCACCACATCTGTGTAAGTTATTGTTGTAAACAGTTTCTCTATTATATTATATGTGTATATGTAAACCGTTTACAGATGTTAGCTGATAACAAAGATTAGATACAGACATCTAGATTTGTTTACGTGCATCTAAGTATTGCCATCTGAAAATTGCTATTGTTTCAGTGTGTTCGACTTTTCTTGTCACTCATGATCATTTGTGAACCTTCTCTATCCTTATAAACTTTAGTCAATATCATAATTTGATATACTAGTTTCAAGCCATTTCACCCGCTACATGTTATTCTGATGAAAAAGCTTTCATCAAAATCCGTACCGTAAAAGCCGGTTGCGTGTGAAGAAGTAACAAACGTACTCGCAATCTTTCGCCTTCATAATATGAGTGTGATGTTTCCAGAGGTCTGTTCCACTACGTGAAGCAGGTGGCTCTGCTGCGGACGGTGGGGCACCTCAAGTTCGCCTACGTCAAGCTGGAGGTCATGAAGATCACCGCGCATCCTGAAGACTCTTCTATCAAGTAAGTATACTGCTGCAAACTTTTTGGAGATATAAATTTTGTTACTTGTGGAGATGAATTGAAATGGTGACAGCATTTGACGTTTATTTATGTCGCTTCTAGCAAAACTGAGTATATATGTGCGAAACATTCTGAGCGAAAAATCTGTTTCCCAGTTCTAGGCGATATCTGTTGTGGTTGTCAATTGTTCGTTCACTCCATTCGTATGCACATGACATCGCCCGCTAGTGAACGCTGCAAAAGGCGTCCTTTTCATGATGTCCATTATTATGCTCACACTTATACGTCATTGTGTGTATTCTCTTAGAAATCACAGAAATATGTATTTCTAAACTATTGTTCTGTCTCCAGGATGAGGTGGCGCATCAAGGGCATATCGGGCCTGAAGGTATTCTTCATGTTTTGGAAGTACAAACTTTGGAATATGAAGGAAGTGTTCCAGGATCAGGAACTGTGAGTAAATTACAATTATTTCTAGACTTTTCCATTTACCACATGTACTGTAGTTTCAGTATTTTGAATTTTGTCTTTTTATTTTGCAGTTGGTATGACGGGTTCTCAACCTTTTATGTGGGCGCCGATGGTTTGGTACAGAAGCACATTGTAGACAAGGTAAATAAACAACAACATTTGCACCTTTTTGGACTATAAAAGATACCTGAAGCCAACTTTACAAATGATTTATAATTCCAGGTGATGCCAGACCAAGACACGATAATCGACGATGAAGAAAAGGCCCCGATAGCCGCTAAGATTGCCCTCCTCATCGGCCTACTGCCCCGAAACTACCTGTCCGACGTATCTCCCTACTTCAGTTCGTCGGCAGGCACGGCAGACACCACGCCGCTACCTTTCAAAGTGCTAGAATAAACCACCGTATACATAAATACGGGGATATTTACCTCGGGGAAAAGGGGTCCTTCGAAATATCATGCTACCACAGTGAAATCAGTACTTTTACGTCGAATCGAATAGTATAAATGTGAAAATAAGATACTGGTTTTGTTATCATTCGACTGTTTATAGGTCTAATGGGAAAGACGATGTAAAAGTTAGCAGATGGCAACACCTTATCATTGCCAATCAGAAAAAGTAAAATTGACATTGGTAATAATGTTCACACATTTTAATGTTTGGCACGTAAGTTAAGCCATATGTATTTCACAAACGTCTGCCCTGTTGCCTACAGCTACTTACTAGCTACTACAATATACCTGTATCCACAAAGCATAGATGCTATTGTACATAAAATTAATGTATTCGCTAATAAAGCCTTTGTCTATGTCTATAGCTTCCATTTTATATTCTAACAGCCCATGTGACCACCATGTTCATTGTATTTCACATTTCATTAATTTATTGACATCAACTGTGCATTATTTCAATTATTTTTGTTAATATATGAAATAATAAGTTTAGCTAAATCTTCGAAATTACTCACGATGTAATGCGATTTTTGATAGGTTGTTATTTTATTTATAGTTGGAATATTTTTGTTAACGAATGAATTTGTTCTCTGGTCTGCAACGTGACGAGATTGCAGTTACATTAGTTCGGCGTACACGTTTCCACTTCGACGACGCGAAGTAATACACTAGTGATATTTTGATAACTGTGAATGCCTTGTATTAGTCTGTATAGATAATGTTATGTATTGCTATAATACAATAAAATTATGTCCATTACATTTTTGTTTTATTGTGTGTACAAATGAAAAAAGCTTTTAAAAAATAGCTCCCATGCTCCAACTCAATCTGCATACTGATGTCAATCACAACTCTATTACAAGTTTGACCGTATAGGTGTGAAACATTCGCATACAGGAGAGATATGTGCATGTACTTCATTACTATCATTCATTATGAAATTCGTAACAGTTATGTTTGCTACCCAACGTCTACGATCTTCTAATCTTGAGATGCAATCCTGCATTACCTGACACCCCCGCTCCAAAATTCTTGAACTGCTACTGCTGCAGACCTCGGCGATGCATTTTTTGGAAAATAGGAAAATCAAATCAACAACTACAAGGAAGCTTGCAACACTGCAAGATGGCTCCCTATTTTAGACTCGATCAATTCTTTGTTCCAGGAAAATAATAAATCACTATGATTTAGTTATTTTCAAGATCAAAAAAAAAAAACCTTTAGAACAGACAATATTTTGATAAACTAACTAATTTGAAAATAAATTACGAATAGTTTATTAGAAAACATAAAAACTACCATTTTCAAAAATATTTGTCAGATTTTCTGAATATTTGAATAGCAACACAGTTATTTCGCCGTTTCCATGAAGAGTGAAGGGTTTTTGTTGTCAATTTATTTTTATTTAAAAAAATATACAAAGTTAATGACTTTATTCAAAGAAAACGTATTTGATTTAAACGTAGTTAATAAACTGTAAGGTTGAGCGAAAAGTTTAGTGTTAATTAGATTCATATATTTGTGTTTTTCAATTTTGTTTTGTGGCTTCATTGTTTGGAACATTACTGGGACTCGGCTCGTCGAGAAGAAAAGGAGGTCTAGGTTCCATCCAAGTTTGTTCGCGTGATGTCACGACTACGGTGAGTTTATCTTAACTTGTGGGTTTATTAGGTATTGAATCATCTGGCGAGGGGTCATTGTTCGTGTCCGTCGCCCGGGCGCCTGCCAATTGCTTTTAATTATTAGTGTTGCACCGAAGGCGCTGCGCGCGTGTACTCCGTCACTGGTCATATGGAATACTGCCAAGTCGGTCGTATCGCGTAACCAGTTTTCATTCAATCGTCTTGGAATACCTATTTTGAGTTTATTATTTACGATTCAGCCAGTGACTGTGTGGATTGTGTTAAACCCTTTTTTGTGGGATTCCCGAGGGGCAAACCCCAGTTTCTATGTTATATCAATTTTCTTTATCATCTTCAAAGTGTCGTGTGTGTTTATAGGTCTTGTTTTCACGATTAATACTCTGTTTGATGTTTGATACATTCCTCAAACTCTTATCTCAAAGAATTATTGGTGAGTTCATGATTTTTTTCTTTTTATCTAACAACACAATTCCTTTGTTTTATCAATGAAAGTTCCCACTATTGTGTTGTTATATCATTCCTAAGTTCATGTTTCATTGTCACATACAGTAATTAATTAAGCCTTCATTGACAAAGACAAATACACCTTAAATAATGAGTTTATTTTCAAGTTGATGTTGAATGGTTAATGTTTGTGCTCAACATAATTAAGTTCAGTGAAACAAAACACTGTGTGATTGCATCCTCGAGCAAACAATGTAATCTGAGTCAGATAGAGTACACAGGAAAGCCTCACTGTCAACAAATTACCTAATTTGCTTGTAGACTGCTGATCTCTGATGGTTGTCATACAAGTTTTAAGTAATTTTCTAACTGACTACCCAGATTTTTTGGAGGATTTTTTGGAAATGTTCCTTCTTAGTGTTTAATAGACTCTCAAGTATGCAATAAAAAAAATATACGAGTTGTTGTGTCTCTACACATAGTACTTTTTTTCTTAAAAAAATTTTCACACAAAAATCTAAAAATATGAGACACGAATACTTAAGTAAAATATTCCATTTGTGCTACTTTCGTATTTTGATTGGTTCTTTTATAACAATATTCATAGTCTCAAATAGAATACAACGTCTATCTAGCTCCAGTATTGTACAGAAAGCCTTGAAGTTTATAATAGACTCTGTTATTCAATTTGATCAATTGAACATAAAAAAGATACTGTACCGCTCTAGAGCATTTGTTAAGAACATAAAAAATAAATGGTTTCTCAATACATAAAACTTTATAAATTCTCTAACATCACGGCACTATTCCAAGAAAAATATTACTAAAAAGTTCTGTTATATTTTGATTTAAAGAGGTTGGTATCAAAACCATAGATACAAAAAAAAAAACAAATGATTCATATCTATGATACAGTTGTGTAGGCAGCCAGTACAGTTATGGCTGATTTACATTGAGTCAGTAACTGACGTCAGTCCACTGACAAGTCAGTGCTGACCCGGCGCTGCCATCGTGTAAATTGATTTGAAGTCAGTACAGTACTACTGACGAGACACTGACACTACACTGACTTCGTGTAAATAGCACGCGTCAGTTTTCGGCGCCTACACTGACGTCAGTTACTGACTCAATGTAAATCAGCCTTTATGTTGTAACTGAGTAGAACAAAAACTGGGTTAGTTAACAATTAGCATGCCCGAGAAGAAGTGCTGACTATCTTGTTAATTTAATTTTCATAATATTATGAAAGTTACTGTTCAAGATTTTGTGGTACATTTAAAACTTATAATTTTTGTAGTCAGAGTAATGAGCACCATAATTATACCTCCATATTAAATAGATGAATAAATGTATAAAATGCGTATTTTTACTGTAATCAAGTTAAATGTTAATGTCTTATTTTTGCCTTATTGGGCGAATGACACAAAAGTGGATTTGGCGCTTCTACTACGTACCTACGTAATATTTTTACCACTGTATTAATTTTTCTGACCTTCACGAAACTAGCTCTTCCCCGCAGTTTCTTCCATATCCCTAGGGAACTAGTTCGCGCATTCACATAAAAAGTAGTTTAACCCTTCTTAAAAAAAGGCTATATAACCCTCAAATCGAACCATTATTTCTTGAGATTGACAGTGTCCAAATAATCTATTCACAACTTCACAAGCTCTATAATATAAGATTAGATACCTAATATTAGAAAAGACAGCTCTAAAGTCTATAGTACGCACTCATATTGGTGCACATATGACCACTGTCTCCATACAAAGGGCGTATTTGTCCTCGTCAGAAAATACCGGAATCCCATTGAGATATTATTATTTCATACCAAGACGAACTTTGGACATCCTTGCCAAGTACATCAGCGGTTCCATTTTGTTTAGATAGACTTCGAATATGGTGTAAAATGGCCTGAGGCGAAACTTCGGTTTACGGTACTCGCCTGCACCGTTTCTAGAGCGGTGGAGATAAACTTCATAAACTTTGTTAGATGATATATGCAATTTAACTCGTGCATATGGACAAGAACACTGAATCAGCATTTGCCCAATACGTCACTGGTCTTAAAACCTCTCAAAATATAACTTGCTTAGGTACTGAGTGTCGTCAACTTTTTTCCCGAAAAGCAAGATCTCAAATAGAATACCCTGAGAGTGTATGGCCATGACCCATAATTATGTTACAACGACTTTTCGGATAAAATTTACTCATCTACGTTACATTTCTTGTGGAAACTGAACCTTTAGGAATTACAGAAAAATTGAGGTCTAATAAAATATCTAATACGGTCTTCGGTACAGATACCGGCACGGATATTGGGCTCTCGGCGGAAGAGTGGGGATCGCTTTGCGCGCCCGTACGCATAAGGCAATAAGGCAGTAAATCGCTTCTGCGCAGGTGAAGGTCATGGCTCGATATCCGTGCCGATAACTGTACTTTCCCATTTATCCGACGCCCCTGTTTATCTGTCATCATATGATGTGGAGCTCGGAAACACACCCAAATAAAGCGGTTACCAAATGGTTCAAATAGTCCACGGAAGAACTCTAAAATGTCGGTCACGATAACAGCAGGAATGCACGTAAATGGTTATTTATAAAATATACAGGCGCGTGTTTATTTGCTGAAGTAAATGACAGCAAATACCATTGACTCACGAAGTTTGACTGCGAATCGGTTGAGTTTTGCACTGATTGACGGCCGTCCCCAATAATCCTAATAAATGTCAAATTCCTATATTTAGAATATTGGGGACAGCCGTTAGATGACAGATTGAGTCTAAATATCCTTTGAAGAAACCTCAAGAATAATGGTTTTACGATATTTACTAGCTAGCATGGACGCTGGTACGATATTACCAAGAATGAGTTCATTAAAAATGTCCTCAGTTTCAAATGAATCACTGATAGGCACATTAGACCGGTTCCGCATCGGTTATGACGTAATAGCTCTTCAGAATTTAAATAAATTGACTAGTTACTATGAATAGATCGATTTGTCCTGAGTGTTTTTCTCTTTAGGCTGAATAATAAAACATCGTGTCTTAGTTATCACCGCTCAAAAAGGAGCTAAGGAAAACCACGAGAAAACAGACACGCACACTCATTTCTAGGCCCAAAACCCGTGTGATAAATAACAGCAAATGTGACCATTTTCCACAATAAACTACGACTATTTGGTCCAAAATCAACGTTAATTTTATTTCGAACTAGCTGTTGCCCGCGACTTCGTCTGCGTGAGCAATATAAAATTTCAAATTTCGTTTATTTAGTCATTCATTGCTCAACCCCCGTAGGTGATAGCGTGATAATATATAGCCTATGTGTTGAACCGGCCCCCAGGTAATAGTCATGCAAAATTTGATTGAAATCCATGCAGTACTTTTTGAGTTTATCCGGGACAAACATACAGACAAACAGATAAACAGACATACAGACAAAAATTCTAAAAACTACATATTTGGGTTCAGAATCGATTATGGATCACCCCCCAAGTATTCTTTAAAAAAAATATTCAATGTACAGTTTTGACTTTCCTATCATTTTATTATATGTATAGATAGGGTCCTCTTTTAGAGTTGCAAGTCCCCTGGTCCTTCCAGCTAGTCTAGATTAGAAACCAACTGGCAACAAAAGGGATCTGTATAATGAAAATACTATAAGTCAGTGTATATGAGCTTCAATGGGTATCCTAAGGGCATAACAAGTTTTAATAAACACGTTCACTGCTGCCAACAAGTAAGTACCTATCAGGTTTTCTCTTCGCTTTCCATTTTGTTCCTTTTGTGTCTTCCATGGGCCACATAACCTTGATCAACTATAATTCTGGTCACATATACAGTTCACTGTAAGTCGGAATATAGGGCCACCATATGTTCTAAGAACTCGCTAAGAAAAATACGCTATCAGATTTATTCCTTACTAGCTTCCACTCTTAGTTTTACCAGCGTCCCGAGAAAACTGCTTCCCGTAGCTGGATAGTGACAAAAACTATCTAGAGGAGCTCTAGCCGGGACAAGGTATGTCCTTCTCCCGGGTCTAAGCTCCCTTCTCTCTAATTTTCAGCTTAATCGGCCTACCTGTTCAAGTTGTGATGACATGACCAAGGGATATTTCTAGGGATTTATATAACAGTTTGATTCAAGTAATATAAAGTGACGTAGATCACTCAATTGAAAGTCCTGCAGTAGTCAAGCATGTTTCGAATAATTGCTGAAGACGATAAATGAACAAAAAAAAGCGTTAGACTTGTAACCGTTTTTAGTCAAGCGTCACGATCAGATAATTATGCAAATAGTCAAGGTTGAGGTCCTAGTATCAAGGCCTCTTGTTCTCATCGGTTCAGAATATTTATTGCCCATGTTTGTAAGTCATGTCTTAGTTTATGTAAACTGACAAATTCGCGAATGTGTTGTAAGCGTAATTGCCTTTTCGCACTTAAGTCGTTTTTTATCCTTCCTGTTGGCGTATTTTTTAAGTTTTGGTATTCTTAAAAGGTGTAACAGCACTCTTTATATTTTTACAATCCGGAAACTACGTTTATTGGTACATGACTTTTAAATACAGCACCATTAGGGCTTTTAGGATCAATACACCAAACGTAGAGGATTCGTTAGTTAGTATAAACATGCGAGATTTTTTGCCCAATCTCGAAAATTGCTCATCCACAAGTCATTCACCCCTAGTGGACAATTTTTTAAAACAACGGCTCATTTCTTTGATGGCCATGTTCAGATAGAGTTTTTATACGCTAATCACTTTTTAATGGCGACCTTGCGTCGACTTGATACTGGCCAGTGTATTATTAGTGCTCGGCCTATTCTGGTTTTGTCAACGTAAGAAGGTTGATAGTAAACTGATTAACGAAGTTTTCCTAGGAATAAATATGAAATTATAGAACAAAAACATTGACGTAGGTTATATATTTATGGTATGGATGATCCTCCAATGATCAAGGTAGTTTTGAGTTCTTTATGCTTGAGGTATTTATACATAAACAGCTGTTCTCCACGTCCGGGGAACCCGAGGGAACCTATGTCCTTTCTCAAGCACTTAGATGGTGCGTGCATCTATTTCATTTGAATCAGTCCAGGAGTTTTTTCATGAAACCCGGACGGCAAACATACATAATCTCTCACTTTCAGGAGGTACTTTCACGTTTATCATATTAATTAGTAAGGATTAACTGAAGAGCCTTTCTCAATTACACTCATCACACAGCTCTTGAGAATTACCAACATTTTTCCTCAGCCAGTCATCAAGGGGTTTTGTTTTAGGATTTCCCCTGTGAAAGTCGAAAGTCACTTTTGATAACGTTCACGTGTTAAATCAACTTTCCATTACATATAGTAATAGAAAGAAATTATAAGTTTATTATCAGCAATAGTGCATAATGATTAATGCACTGTGAAATGTTGAATGATGTTTCTGATAAGCTATTCAGTATATTCTGTTACGTGGAACCGATTACTTAGAAATTACATCAGTTTCTGACTTACCGTGGAAAGGTGAACGAAAGCACGTATGTAGTAAAGGCAAAATTATATCTAGAATAATGGGGATCGTCATTTACGCTGTATAAGATCTTGTATAGGTAAATTCATATCGATTTCTAGAACGATATCTTCATCGACTGGCTTGATTAAATTTTCGAACAATTTAAATTCTCAAGCATTTGTTTAAATCTCATCTATATTAAAGTCTGCAGCTTCTGTCTGGCTCCTATTCGACCTACAGGACGTAGACCTCATTTAGTTTGAACCTGAGGGTTCGGCTAAAGGTCAGTGACCTCTTGTCATGTACCACCTTGCTTGTCTGCGATGTTCTTTGTGTCAAATGTCTAGCCGTCTAGCCTAACTGCAATCTGTAATCAAACTTTCGCAAAGAGAGAAGTACTCGATTATTATTTGTACATGTGTGCATCGGATCTGTCCCCACACGCGGTATCCAATTAAGGACCCACTCAATATTTTTGAGGCACAAATAGGCGGTAAAAAAACGGGAATTGAGTTTTTCCTGCTGATAATAAAACGATAAGACCACATCCTAAACCTTGATACATACCTATAACCAACATGGATACTTGAAGTTTTTTTTATTTCTTTCAGTAATTAACTGACCACGTGCTAACGTAACTACAGCAGCTTACTTATCAAGTTCTTTTGTTTCAGGTGCTAAACAATTAGACTGATAACTTAAGAAGACACAATCTGGCAAGACTGAGACCTATGATGACATAGCGTAAAAATGTCGAAAGTGCTGAGCGCGCTCGGGGGCGCGTTACCCGACGAACGACCCTTACTCTCTCTTCAGATCGTGGAGACTGTGGCCAAGTGCCCCACAGGGTACTGGCCTGTCAGCAGAACTTATGATGAAGACGCCGACGCTGGGTTACTGCGGCAGAATGGACTGTTCGGGAAGAAACCGAGCCATTATATTTGTTTGTCCAAGTCGGAGGGTGAGTTCTTTACTAAAAATTTTTACTTTACTTTTGTATTAAGTATAGCTTCCTTCGCTGTTTTCACCTGCGTCACTTGAAAACTACTTCGCGTATAAAAAGTAACATTATAGCCTTCATCAATGGATGGGCTATCTAACACTGAAAGTTTCATATTGGACCAGTAGTTCCCAAGATTAGCGTGTTAAAGCACAAATAATCTCTTCAGGTTTAATATTGTATAAGTTTTATATGGATAGTTATCTACTTACTTACTGAACCGATTCTATAGTCCATAAGTTATTCCAGTAATGGATATTGAACAGAAACTTTATGTATGTTTCATGTATGTAGTGTACCTGTAAAATGGGAAAATCTCCTGGCAGAAGCTAGTTTTAATATACTTTTGTAAAGAAGTTATACGAATCCGAAACTTCGGAACGAATACGATGTAAAATTGTGATGATGATGATGTCCTCCTAGCCGATTATCGGCTACGGCGGCTGTTCTCATTTAAGGAGTTCAGCCAATTGCGCAGGACATATTATAGTGCACAAGCATTTGCGCAGACGCAGGTGCACTCCCTATTCCTTCACTCTCATAATCCGATGGGACGGCAATCCGACACGACCGGAGAGAGATCAGGCGCAGGACCGACATTTACGTGCTCTCCGATGCACGGGTGTATCAATCACCAACTTCCAGGCTCCGGGCTGCTTTGTGAAAGTCTTCTAAAACCCACAATGCGATTTCGACCCGACTCGGGAATCGAACCCGAGACCTCGTGCTCAGCAGCCGCACTTGCGACAGCTAGACCAACGAGGCAGTTAAAATTGTAAACTGTAAACTGTAAAATTGTAAACTGGGAATGGAACTACATGGAATTTGCGATATACGATTATATACCTACGGAAATGTATTTTTAACATGAAGTTGCTGTTAGTGCATTTTCTTTTATCTCTATTTTTATTTCTGGTTTTAGGATACATACATATATATATACATATTGAATTTATTTACCTAAATTAAAAATACTAAACTCGACGTTTATAGAATTACATTCCACATAGGAAATAGTGTTAATCTGTTTTGTTTTTATCGTTTTGACTGCTTATTCAGAAATTAGCATAATGATAAAAACTGTTTATGTTCAATTTATTTAGATCTATAAAATGCTGAAAGTTGAAAGTTAATTTGGATCCTGTTTACTATAGCACCATTTCGACTTATTCAAAAATTAAATTATTTGTTACACATACATACAAGCATCCTGCCATTAATTCTTTGAATTTCTTATTAATAAAACAAACAACTGTTAATATGAATATTTTGTACATTTTACAACTGTAAACTTCGGTTTTACTATCTGCATAATCCGGCTTTCAAACCTACTGAATATAGAGATCCTGAGAAAATATATAGTTTACATACTTTTTACCCAGCTGCAAAAAGTTTTTCACTCGGGACACAGGTGCAACCGCGGGGAACAACTAGTCTTAAATAACAGACATTTAATACAGTTACGTTAATTTAAAACTCCAGTTAATCAAGTTAACAAAAAGTTTCACGTATCCCGAACGGATGTCATGATGAGTACTGATTATCAACCCTGGCTATGATTAATTGGAATACTCGGCCGCATACCGACCACTTTAGCTCGTAGGACACACAACGGTTTGTTGCCTTTCCTTTGACATCAAATTCATATAAGGATTTACACGTGGTTAAGAAGGACAAGGAAGGAAGGCGTAGGGTATTCCTAAAATAGATCATGATTCAGTTCTCGTTAATCAATGTGAAGGATTAGCAAGCATATAACGTAATTAAATAAAATAACATTGCTCGAGTCTTCTTTGTTAAGATACATCATCATCTGCCCTTTTATCGTCCCACTGCTGGACACCGGCCTCCTCTCACACAGAGAATGATTGAGAGTAAATCACCACGCTTGCTCATTGCGGATTTTTGCCTTTACCTTTAATCAGTCATTGGTGTCCAAGATATAGGTACATCGAAAGTACATACAAACTGAATAAAAATTGCAATAATACTAGTCTGACCTGGAATTGAATCCACACTAATCCATGAGAGGTTGTTACTTTACCCACTAGGCCAGCACGACGATACATCATTCAGTATAAAAGATAAAAAGAAACCTAACCCACAATTTCCTTTCAGTTTCCAAACACAGAACAGATTGTCATTCAATAACTGCACCGAACCATTTAACATTCCGTTCGTCGCGTAAATCGATTACACACTTGTAATCGGACACCCGCTAGTCCGTAAATCGATTAACTAATCGATACGCCGGTGGCAGAACGATGCATTGTCTTTGCGTTGTTGGTTACAACACGATAGGACTGGCTGGCGAGATAAATGGGTCAACGTGATAACTGTATTATGAAAGCCCTTTAGAACGATAAAGGTTTTATTTATCTATGAGCGGACAAAGCCCTATGTGGCCGGTAGGCTTAAACAAATGATTAAAATGGTAAACTAGATAAATGCTTGCTTTATCGTAGAATTTTCGAGGAATGTACCATGCACACAAAAACATTTGAGTTGAAGCCACAACCAATAGGCTGATAAAAAGCCGAAGCCAATCCAATCACACATTTACATTTACTTTCATTAAACTTGGTACGAAGGCCGAATTTGTTGTCAGCCGATCAGTCAATGGGCCACGACTGAAGCCCGACGTCACCGCGTAGCCCCCGGTCTCAATCACGACGTTTCTGGGTCACTGTCTCGTTTGTTAGTAGATTGGCGTTGTGTTCCATGAAAATGGATATTTAATACGTGGTTATTGTATGGGGAAATGGGTTTCAACGTGGAACATATTTCTCTAAGGAATGCTTTTTATGTTATAGCTCAGGCTAGTTCTTTAGGGCGTTGGCTCAGCTGACTTTGCGGTTTCAGGTTTTGATGTAGGCTTTCAATTTGATCAAAAGAAGTTTGGCAACCGTGTTATACTTATACAGATGGTAAATTAGAAAGCCCAATGCGGTATTTATTTGGATCCAATTCAATCTAAAAGTCTAGTAGATAAAAATATCAGTTTAGATCAGACTGTATAATGTTTGTCGAGTTGCACCTGCAAAAGTAAAACAAATTGGAAAAGTGCCATGTTGGGTAATCGTAATAAATCTATTAATAGCTATCTCGTCATAATGATTCTCGTTATCTCTCATCTGCATAGGACTAGTTTAATAACAACCTAATAAAGATTTGTCTTGCACTCCATAACAGAATACTATTACAGAAGTAATTAAACTAATGCTCTTTACATAACTATGGTTATCAGATATGAAATTGCCCTTTGCCCACGAGACCTTATCTCCCAAAGAAAGATTCTGTTCTCACAGTAACATACGAAGAATGCTGATGTTGCCGTAAATAGATGACCAGGTTTTGTCACCAACAATGTAATAGCTAGAGAAGCCAGGAGTCACCGTAATGGTATGCTGACACTGATTAAATGATTGCCATTCACGTATCTGCGTATCTTCCCACGGTAGTGTTATCCTATCTATCATTTACATTTGCTACTAAATAAGGATTTTTGCGCCAATTGAATGAATCCTGCGTTAAACACCTCTAAGTAAGGAAATAAGCCATGTATTCACTGAGAAACAATTGTTTATAAACACTGTTTCAGAAACAAAATCTACGTGTTTCTGAAACAAATAATTTTGTTTCAGAAACGTATAATTTTGTTTCTGTAAACACTACGTGTTTATCATCTGACGGTCAAACATCTGACGGTGTGGACGGCAGTTTCCGAAACATTGTTGCTGTAAAGCCACATATTCACTGGGAAACAATGTTTCAGATACACAGTTTCTGAAACATCACGTAGATGTTTACAGCAACAATGTTTCGGAAACTGCCGTCCACACCGTCAGATGTTTACAATATGTTTATTTGGCGTTTATAAACAAATGAAACACGCGTCCACACTTGTATGCACATGTTGCGCAACTGATTTGTTTCTGTGCTCCCCGCCACGGGTGGGGAGCACAGAAACATTCGATAAACACGTAGTGTTTACAGAAACAAAATTATATGTTTCTGAAACAAAATTATTTGTTTCAGAAACACGTAGATTTTGTTTCTGAAACAATTGTTTCTCAGTGAATACATGGCTTAAACATCTACGAGATGTTTCAGAAACTGTGTATCTGAAACATTGTTTCCCAGTGAATACGTGGCTATAGTGTTATTAATGTAGTTACTTTACTAATACAAATAATCCTAAAGTGTTTGTCTGCCTCTGCGGCTTTCTTGCAGAAACTACTGAATCGATCTAAATGACGTTTACAACTAAGTGACATACTTTTCATCCGGATGCGGAAAGTATTACCTCCGAACACAGGTAGAACTTTGGGAAACAGATAGTCAGGAATTCTATCATGGTCCAAAATATATTGAATGAAATATAACTGATCTTTGGTCACGGATGCAGGATACAGGACTTTAGATATCTTCTGGTATTTGTTGTTATCAGAATTACTCACCGTTTCTGATGTTATCAAGTATCTAAGATCCTAGTATTTTTTATCTAAAATCTACTGATGACTAACACAAATGTATTTGCACTCGTATTTTACCTGATGCGGCATTTTATCAGTCATTGAGTGCTTTCAGTGCTTTGCAAGATTTTGAATAATATTAATGTGATATGTATAAAAAAAAATAAAAAAATATATATTATCATTCGTCTGACTCATAATTAAATTGTGTGCGTAGGATGACATAGATCTGATCAATATCTGATTATGTTAAGTATTAGTCGTAGAATTTGGTAACAGATTCCGCTAGCCCTACATTTTTGAATTGAAGTTTCAAGTCAATGTATTTGACTTGAAACTTACGATTATATTAAGAGCTGTGGTCAGTAAGTCAGTACAAAAGTATCACTTTTAAAATGAGTCAGTACTTATAAATCTGCTCCAAGAATATTGACGTTAATAATTTAATGTCTCATGTTCTGCGGTTAATGGAGTATCATACTATAAAGCTATATTCATCTGTATTAACCATGTATATTAGAATAGATAGACTAATATTATAAAGCTTTACGCGGTAATCTCGAGACCGATTTGCACAATTCTTGTAGTGTTAGGTAGCCCGTTTACTTATCAAGAGGCTAAGGGCAAATTTTTATCAGAATTACAATCAAGCTTGAAAAGATAAATCAATTTCCTCATTTATATCATAATATTATGTGACGGTGTTATAACAACACTTTGAGACTTTTCACCAGCTGTGCTCATTAGGTATTTTCTAAGCTAATACACTTTTCCGGGACACTAAGCCCAAGGGATCAGTGTTAAAGTATTAAAAGTACAAGGGTACCCTTACACGGCTTCCTAATCGATCAGGTAGTTTCTAAACGTTCGCTGTCGTAATCCAATTTGATTTTCAGACTTTGGTAATGCATTTAAAATGTTAGGACATTAGAATATTCAAAATATGATAAGTTTAACAAATTGCTGTGACGCCGGATATGTTATTTATGATATGTTTTTGTCTCGTGATAAGTTTGACCTTTGTAAGAGACAGCTCGTCGGGATTCCCTAATTGTCCGGAGATTATCAATGGCTAAGGGAAAATATTGTGCTTGATGCATAGAATGTAACACGTGCAATTACTTTGTGTTAACAGACTTTCACATTTACTGAAATATGAAATATTACTTTGTGTGGAATCCATTAAAATGCTTTGTATTATTTTGGAGCAGGCAGAAAATTGTATCTTCCAAAATTTGCAGAGAGAAAAATAGTGTCCCATTTCCTTTAGAGACATATTTAATAAGAGAAAACAAAACAAAATCACCTTTTATAAAAAAAATCTACATTTGGCTCTAGTATTTGGCACTCAAGAATAGTAGAGCCTTTTATTAGGATAGTTGGGATGGTGTTAATTCTGAACGCTTTAGAATTTTGAAACTGTAAATAATTAATTATATTTATTCCTCATCCAGGAGTTCCCGGCTACGTAATGGACGGTGTGGTCATAGTAGGGGAGAGAGAAGCAGCCCCGGCCGGGTATAGCGTCGCAGGACGGGCCGGCAAGCGGCGGCTTTGCACGCGCGTATCCCGTCCGGCGGCGGCGCGGGCGCATCCGCCGGTCACTGACGTCATCGTGTGCTCTAAGATGAGGCAGGCTCCACAGGGATTCATTTTAGCTGGGTAAGCTGGTCAACAATAGATATGAAATCACTCCTGTCGACTCCGGCACAATAACCGAATTTTAAATTGCTGCAAATGAATTGGTCGAAACGTCTGAATGGAAGAATCACAGATAGGACAGATCGATGCCGACGCTATCACATTCAAACGGCTGACAGTTCTGTATGACAGACTTTTACTCCCTAGAATTTGAATTCGTCAACGCAGTTGATTCTGATAGATGTGCGTTCACCATTAGAGAACTTCCAAATGGGATAAAAGTGTGCGGGTGTCATGTGAAAGTTTACACTTACTGACTCGTTGTATTAGAAAATGGCACAGCACATACTATTCTTACAAATATTACAAAGCTTTTTTTTATTTAAAACTTTGGTTTTATGTTAATCTTTCAACGGTACATGAGAGTTCCGTCAACTTACGAGTAATACATCGGTTAATAGCTAAAGTATGCTGCTTTGTATTCAGTAACATAGGCGCAAATTCATCGACAACATAAACGCGCCCGTTTTCCATGTTCCATGTTTTTCACGTTCAATTTTCAAAGTAAACAATCATTTTGAAAAGTGCCTTTTGTCGGTAAACTTAGGCTTGAAAGTAAATGCATATTGTTTCAGTGAAATAAACGGCAAGATGGTGTGCTACAAAGTGAGCGGCGGCAGCCCGGAGACTTCGCCCACACACAACGAGTATGAAAACGTGCTTACCAACATCACGCCTGAAGCTAATCGGAGGTGAGCCGAGAACTAGCTAGTGGTATCGTCGTCATCTTATTGCCTTTCTTAATCATCCTGTCATCCACTTGTTTCCATACCTCCTATGACGTCAAAAATACCGATTGTAAAGGTAGAATTCCGTGGGTAGCGGCTGACGCAGCCGCGCGCGGCCTACGACAGTCGTCGGCCGCGCGCGACAATAGTCAACATATGAAAATGTATGGCGCCGCTGCCGAGGCCAGCGAAAGTCGCGCGCGGCTGACGAATTTCGTAAGCCGCGCGCGGCATTGTCTTGAAATTAGTCGATTTTGTTCGTCCGTTCCCTCTAGTCGAAGTGCTAATTGATATCCTTGAAGAAGAAGAGGATGACGTGTTGCTGTGGCTGTATTATGAAAATAGATTACCAATCTACCCTATCTTTAAAAAGTAGAAATGATGAAGGATACTACCAAATACTGATTCAAAAGCATTTGTATTGTAAGGAAAACAAAAGGTAGTTTTGCCGACTAAATAAAAAACAATTCAATTCTGGTTTTACTAAAATTCTATAGATGTTATTAAGCGCTAGACCATGTTGAGATGCATACGGCCGCGCGCGGCTCACGAAATTCGTCGGCCGCGCGCGACTGTCGCTGGCCTCGGCAGCGGCGCCATACATTTTCATATGTTGACTATTGTCGCGCGCGGCCGACGACTGTCGTAAGCCGCGCGCGGCTGTCGTAGCCGCTATCCACGGAATTCTACCTTAAGCCTAACATACTAATTATATATAGGACCGCTTTTTTCGAAGTCTTTTTTAAAAACATCTTTCCAGCTATTTCGTCTTTCTCGTCATATCGTTTTCAAAGAAGGTAACGACACTCGTTTTTACCTCGTTATCATGATTTTTTCATATTTGAAGAATAATTATCAGGTTTTTAGACTTACGTATGCGCTTAGTTATTAGTTACATTTCGCAAAACTGATAAGACTTCGTTATTGATATAATAGAATCGTTTCCTGGCAATTATTTCGGCAGGATGACGATAACGACTATCGGAGACCGCTATTATGAAATGCTTATAATGATCCAAAAGTAACTAAAAATACTGGCCGCTGAATTCTTCGAAATGAAACTGTAACGTAACAAAGGAGTCTCCCTTGATGAATAAATCCGTCACTGACGAATTAACTCGTTCTCGTACTTATGTACATCATATGAACAATAATATATTCGAGGCCAATATGATACACAGTCGTTTACGTATGAAGATGTGTTAATTATACTATATAGTATTCATTAAAGTCTCCCGAACTTCATACAATACATGTTTTTAAACAGTACCCATTGTAAAGTTATAGTATTAATCAAAATACACGTGTTGTTATGAGAGACTTAATACAATACTGATTATGCGGGTCAGTGTTACCGTGAGAAATAACCGTAATATTATATGATTGTTTCAGGTTACGAGTACCAGAGCGACCCCCTAAATTGTCCCCACTAGTTTCGGAGCTAAACAACCTGAATCTCAAACAGTCTCCAACTACTTACCCGAACATTGAAGAGTTTACATCAGACCATGACTACGAGGCTTTAAGCCCCTCGTATAATATCAAGCCAAGCCGGCCGGCACCAAGGCCCCCGTCGGCTAAGTCCCCAGTCCCGCACGGCAGCCCTGCGGGTCCCACGGGTCCCACATCGCCGATATCTCACGGCCGCAAGAAGGGCCCCGCGCCTCTGCCAAGGAACACGATTTATCAGACGTTAGGGGGGTACAACGGGATGGAAGGAGTACCATTCTTACTCAACCCCAAGCTGAGGGGGCTGCCTAGTGATAGTTTGGTGAGTTTGCACTTCATATTTTACATTATCAATTATATTTAAAGCAATTTTCTGATCTGAAGCCAACCCCAACATAGTTGGGAAAAAGGCTCGGAGGATGATGATGATCTAAAGCAATTTTTACCTGCAGTCGGTCAAAAATTTATTCACGATTTGTGAATTGAGATTCATTTGAACGTAAATACTAATATAACCAACGGTCTGACTCACTTTATTTGAGTAATGAGTGTAGTAGTACGCAGGAAAACGTAATTAGTTGTTATTATAATTTCATACAGATTATAATATTCAATGCTTTTCCTCTATGACACAGATTTAGGTAATAAACCAATTGATACAGCAAGTTTCTGCTCTCGATAAATTTAAATACTATTGAACGGATTTTTATGCGGTTTTCACAAGTACATAGCCGTCATTCGAGTCATTCCTGAAGGTTTAGGTATATAGTTTAAACCCGTACAAAGGCAAAGAATAAGGGTTGCTAGTATACAATATTAAAATGCAAATATATTTTTTCTTTCAGACACAATTGCCAGTGATAAAGCGGCGTTCTCGCTTCGATTTAGACCGTGACTACACATACACTTTCGGCGTGGAGCGGCAAACGTGAGACGAAGCAATTCCGACCTTACTGCCATATACATAAGGTATATTATACTATACGTATAGACCATCACACATGACTTCGATACCAATCGATTCTAAACACATAAAAAAATCATGATTCTGAGTTTTCTATAGAAAATGCTCAATCACTTTTGGTAGAAATTACCCCTAAATAGACTAATAGTGTGGCCACTCCACGTAGAATTTTCGATTGCAGTAGAAATAGTAACTGTGTGGGGATTCAAAGCGGGAGATTATTATCGTAAGCCTTAAATGTATTTCTGAGAACACCAATCATCTTAATATTATAGGTGCGTTGTATTTCATTAAACCAGGGATTGCGTATGAATGTATTTTAGAAGTATTTCAGGGTTAAAAGTATGGAAATAGACGACGGTAGTAATCCATCACATTCCACATTTAAAAGTACCTGTGGGAATATATCAAAAATGTACGTTGGCAACAATTTAATTTAGGTATAAGCTAAAATGTTGCCAGACTACAAAAATAAAGCTTCCATGGTAGTTTCTATGTTTTGATTCAATGCTATTAAATTATAATGAAATTGGTTGTGTTGTAAACGTGACGTATTCAACTCAGTCTGCTCAAACGTAAGATTGTGTTATGATTACTTACGTACTTTAGCAATTTGATTACATATCTCTTTTTTAACATTGTAAATGTTACGGTATAGCTATGGAATAAGAGACATTTGGAATTTTAAGTTTATAACTAAATGATATGTATGTTTAAGTTCATAATTAATTATAGAAAATGTAAATAAAATTAATCCCACTGATTAGAAAAGTTATGTTTACGTACTTACGTATATGACTTTTCTATTACAAAATTTTGCTTTCTTACTTCAAAACTGACTTGAGATACTTAGCAGTTTTCAGACAAAAGAAAATGTACCTAAAAATGTTCAGTTTATAAACAAAGCAGTAAGAAGAAGCCTTAGTCCAGCTACGGCTAGACTCGCAAAGTAAGAATAAATAACTTTTGTTCCATTGTCTCTCATTTCCTAGCTGGTAGTGACCCTGAGGCCTTGATCGCGTGTCGGCGCGTAGTTATAGATCTCGCACGGAATATATCTGTATTTCATTGATGATGCTACAGTACATCCTATGTATCTTAGCGAGTCTAAAGTTCACAATGTGCATCAAAGAGCTATTTTCATTGTTATAGTATTATCGACTTTATTCAAATTGAAATAGAGTCTAAATTAAAAATTACAATTTAAGCGCGTAGTTGCTTGGGTATTTTTCATGTCTCAGTTTTGTTGAGTTTAGATTCTATTTCTATGAGGATAGTGTCGAGAATAGTTTGGCAGTGTGAACGAAATACGGTACCTGTAAGATTTCTGGCTCAATTTACAGTTATATTACAGGTGTACAGATCTAGGTCTAGATAAGATGTGTTGGAACTGCTTGTTATAATTGGGTGTTATAAGCGGAACTGTAGATAAACAATTGATTGAAAGGGAATTATGATGACAATGTTTTTACCAACTTCCCGAAAAGAAGAAGGTACTCAATTCGAACGTGTATAAACATTTCGACAATGTATGGTTTTATAAGTCGACAATGTATTTCTTTCTTATGATATTTTATGGGCACAAAAACTATTTTAGAAAAATAAACCTGTGGAAATGTCTTCCCAGCTCCTTTGGGATTTTAATAATTACATATGATTAGAAGGTGAATACTTCTGAGATTATCATTTTAAGTTGGTATAACTTCTTGATTTTAAGTTGGTGTAACTTTTTCATGACTCCAATATGAGTTTTTCCCATTACAAAACTAAAATATATGATTATATTTTTCTCTCTTGATGTGTTAAACTTTCATCTGTAAGGACAACATAAGCTGACTAGTATACTTAGTGTTAACAGTGATAATGATTTGTAATGTAACAACTATGTGCCAACGCCAGTACAAAGTGTAGCCTGACACTCGGCGCCAGCCAGCCAATACGACTAGTCAAAGTGAACGAATTTTGATTATTTGCACCATTGCGACTGACATGATATTAACGCTCACGATTATACAAATTTTGTATTAAGAGTAATAGCTGTATTATGAAGAATTAGATAAGATATAAATGATTGTTTCGTTGTACAAAATGCATTTAAGGGAAACACCCTTAAAAGCAACTCCATTTACATAATTCAACTATAACCAGCCGTGAAATTGCCGCCCATATCGGTCAAAGCTGCGACTTTACTGCTGAAAATGGTTCGGTTATCGTTATAGTTAAATGATGTGAACCTCGGGGGATCTCTTCGTAATTTTAACCAACTTCAAAAAAGGGAGGATGGTATATTCTTGAAGGGTTGAAGACCTCAATGAATTTTGCGATTCATATTGACTTCTTAATACAGTTATTGAAGTCCAATATTTAGACAATTTCATGAATTGTCATGTTATATTGATATTGTCAATAACCGGTGTTTTCATGTAAACAATATGGAAGTTATGATTGATTTAGTAATGTCTGTTAGGTTACGTTAGTTTACATATACAAGAATGTATTGTTTCGATGTATTGCATGTGTTTAGTTAATACCGATTGTTGATACAGGTAAATAACAATATTATTATACACACATACATGTGATTTGTGAATTAGTGATGTTAATTTCCTATTTATGTGAACATTATTTTTTCCTCTTCGTGAATGATATTTTCCATCAAGAATGTAAAAAATGTATAACGTTTAAATCTTAGGCTTTAGGGGTGAAAACTTTGATTAAGATCCATCGCTCACGATAATATTATATTGGTTTATTACTTCCGCTGATTTAGGTGGACTCAAAACAAAATTTGTTTATTAAAAGTAACGTTTAGTTAAGAGTCCTGTAATTTCTTTGCTTATGGTATGCTCCCGATAAAGCAATGAGTGACCTTAAAATATTAAATAAAGTGTGCGATGGAGCTAAACAGTCCAGTTTGCACTATCGTTTGTCAATTCGTTGTACATATCTTAGCGTATTGTGTTCACACGACTGTTATTTATTAACTCGATAACTAGCTTTATTTGCTTCTTATTATGTATATTCATTCAACTGACGTTTTAACTAGAATGTAAAGAGATCCTGTAATGCAATTCACATGTTTCTAGTTGTAATTGTTATAGATTGGACATGACAGAATAGTATTGTTTTTGTCTCAAATCCTATTTGTTTTACTCAAATATTTATTAGTGATATTGTAAATAATTTATGTATAATGCAATTAGAGAATTAGTACGCTTTTTTACACATTAGAAATGTATTTCATCTGATAATTTGTTTAGAATGACTATGAAGGAATAAAATTTAAATTATTGACTGATTATACTGTGATTTTATTTTTTCTCTTAACTTTTCCTGCCCTTTTACAGAAGTTAATCGGACAAGTTAGTTTAATAATCATGACCCTGTTACGGGTACGGGTACGTGTACGGATTTTAATGAAAAAATGGACTGTAATAACAAAAATATCTTTATTACAAAATATTGTTTCACAAAGGTTACTTCAATTTACTTTCACTTAAAATCACAACAAAATCATGCTTAAAATAAAGCCATTGCAAATGTCGAACTACGCTTAAACTAAGCACACAACACAAAACTAAAGAAAACATAATAACATTTTAGAATTTAGAATAACGACTAGTAAAACAATCAACAACTTGTAAATAAAAAATAAAACAAGTTTCGAATTTAGTCGTTAAATAAAAATAATTATAATTTCCGCGCAATTCGACATTTTGCAACGAGGCCAGCTTGTAACCGTTGACGCGATAACGACAGAATATCATACAAAAATATGTAGTGTACAAGAATAAGAATAATTTTTAACAGACGGCCGACAGACGGACACTAGTAATTTTGTACAAGAAACTACCTTTTTTGGGTTTTCTATTTGGCTAGGAATCGACAACCAGCGGCCACAACAGTCTTCAAACTTTCCAAGGTATTATATAATTCTGAGCAAATATACTACATAGATAGTAACACCGTCACAGCCAATAAATACTATAGTAGCCTAACTTTACATTTTCCTACAATGGCCGAAAACTGGTTATCTTTATAATCATATATCTTCGTTTTTAAACATGCCATAGTTTATTTTACAATAAGAATAAGTTTTCTAAATGTTAGGTAAATAATATAAATCTATTTTACATAATTTGACTACATTTGCTATAGTAACTTTTCCAAAAATTGGCATTTCTTGTACAAAAATCCTAACCACGTGTCTACAAAGTCGCCGTCAACTTTATACATCTGTTTACATTTATACAATTTTATACAACAGCACATTATTATTATCATCAAGGAGAATTTCATTACATGCGACTACGCATTGGTATAACATCGATTCGAAAATTAATTCCATATTACTGTCTTTTATAAAGCAATAGGAACAACGTTTTACGACAATTGAACTAAATGTTCCGACATCTGTAGTGTAGGATTATATCAAGAAAAATCTTTATTTTTTTCGAACAAGCAAGTTAATTTTTCTTCTTGTTTGTGAGTAATTTTTCTATGATATAGAAGCCAATGTTGAGACCATGTATTGGTCTGTAGGACTACAGAATGCATGTGGTTAGCGTGGGCGCGGCTTGCGCAGGCGCCGGCCGATGCGAGGTCATTGCGGCGCCGGCTTCATCTGCTTCTGTTGCTCCAGCAGGCGCTCCAGAGGCGAAGGCCCCGGACCCGACCATAGCGACTGTAATACAAGTGTGGAAATATTAGTCAATGTCAAGTAAACTTATACACTCTTTTGCAAAAAAAAGCGGGCACCTATGCGATATCTAGGTATAGATAAAAGAGATTACATTTTAGAATGTTAAGACAAAATTGCTCAATATCGAAGTTTAAATGTACATTTAGGCTTAATAAAAGAATAGAATGTTTAGAGAGATGTTTAACAACATAGGCTTACCGGCGGCGGTTGCGAGTGCGGCGGCCAGGCGGCGGCGTCGGGCGCCGCGCTGAACAGCGAGTACGTGCTGCCTGCGCCCGCGCCTGCCTCCACACTCTGTAGGAAAACAAACATATTATAAACAAATATTCACTTCACATTATGTTTCTAGAGTCACCAAGAACAGCGAGAATACCGGTCATAAATATATTATTGCAAAAAAAAAAACATGTAATAGTAAATTATTCTAGTGTCAAAAAATTACAAATATTTTATACTACATCACCTCTGCCATTACATCAGAATTCAACTCACCCCAACTTGATCCACAGTCTTCATACTCCCGATATCATTATTGAGCGGTTCATTGAAGTTCATATTCAAGTTCCTCTGCTGCATATCAAGCGGGTTTCCTCCGAACCCTAGCGCTCCCATATCCATCAACTCCTTACCCTGGTAACCCAGTGGCTTATCCATCTTCATCTGTAGAGGCTGGTAACTCAGCTTATTGCCAAATTGTGGGTACATGGCCGAGTCGTATGTGACTGGGGGCGCGTATGAAAAGCTGTTTAGGGAAGAATTGAAATTGGGCGATGTTACTAAGTTCTGTAGAGTCTGTAATTGAGGCTGGCCAATAGCTGATTGAAGGTAACCAGGCTGGTTGAAAGATTCTTGCTTATTTTGTGGTATGTTGTTCTGTAGTTGATTGTATGATAGGTTCTGGTAAGGGTTGGGTATATTAGTGTTCAAATGTTGCGAATAAAAGTTAGGTTGCAAAGGCTGTTGGAAGTTCGCGTTAACGTTGTTTGGTTGATCAGGTTTCCACCAGTTAGGGGGTTGCTGGTAGACCTCAGGCGTGGGCCAGGGGCGTGTCTGTGTTGGAAACAACGCGGGTTTCGCACTGTCATCACGGAACTTATTATCAAACTGGTTATCTTGAGTCTGCCAGTATCTGTACTGGTTGGCAAAGCGCGGTGGTAAGTCGTTCAAAAAGTTTTTCTTGTCACCGGACATTTGGTAATTATGGTTGAACTTCTGTCCGTCCTGGAACAACTCTTGGCGAGAATTCTGCTTCTGTAAGGCAGCTGTTCTGACATCAATCTCTTTGGGGTTCACAACTGGTAATCTAATACCCTGGTTGTTCACATTGGGTGCTGGGTAACTCGGGTTGTAACTCAGCCCAGCGTTCTGGATTCCATAATTCTTCTGGAAGTTCATCCTGGGCGCGTCTGGGTAAGGATTCTGTATTGGATTCCAGTTGGGTGACGTTGGGTGTTCCAGTCTTTTTTGCTGGTAGCTTTGTGAGTTCTGACTGGACTGACTGAGTTTGACATCTTTCTTTTCGTCTTTTTCCAACTTTTTGGTTGGTTCGGGTTCTGTATTGAGTACGAGGTGTGGGTAGCCAGCCGATTTGTCTTTGAGAGAGAGGATCCCGCCTGTCTTCCTGCCTACAGGTATGTTGGCGAGAGACTTGATGGCTTTTGGCTGTATGACTTTGGGCTTATCATCCTTGGATTCTGTGCTGTCGGCTATGGAATCTGGTGTCGGTGGCGGTGTTACGAATTTCACCTGTGGATGATAAAATTGTTATTGACTAACTAAATCAACAATATAGCTAATACTGCTACTTTAAAACAAATGTTTTAAGTAAACTGACGTTGATGTGTCAGTGAATTATGATCAGGACCTCTGCACGATGGATGAGTGCTGGTGTGATACACTATCTAAAAAACGTAAACTACTTTTCATCCCTTTTAATACCTACTATGCCATAGACTGACACATAGCGCGGGGCATACTTACCACCATTCTTTGTCATCGTAAGTTAAGGATTTTTTTTTTTGTACAAGGAGACCTTGTACAGATAAATTGCTAAATAAATATAAATAAAGACAATGGACACGTCATCACCGTTTGTTTATTATAAATAATAAATAAAATACGTCATTGTACCTGTTTGTTGGTCTCCTCCTGCTTGCGCATGATGGCGGCCATGGCGATGTTGACGCGCGGCTTGCGCTCCTTCTTGTCCTCGCACTTGCTGTCCTCGCACACGTCCACCTCCTAAATTGGGTCAAGTTATTACTAGTATTCTAATGAAATATTTAATTTTCTTTATCTTTATGATCAACTAACATTTTTTTCATGTGTCTCGAAGAAATTTTTGTTTACACCTGGGTCTCGAGAGAGTTACTTAAACATCCCCATTTACGTTAATCTCAAAACGCTAAACTTTATATTAAATATAATTTATAATAATTTCTGCGAAAGTAATTTGGTACACAAGGAGTCAAGAGCTTGAAAATCAATTTTTGCTATCGGGACGTGGGTGAAACCGTAAGTGAACAGTTTGTAAATGTTCATAAAAAAATTACACAAGGGAACAAAATAAGACTTTTTTTTTGTTGCATTAAATTTTATGACTTTTGTTTACTAATTCGAGGTCGCTGATTTCAAATCTACCCACATTTTTTTTCTAACAGCTTTGGTTTTTGAGATACAGCTATTGACCGTATTTTCGAACTAGTTATACTTAAATTTCATAAAACAGAGCATTTTATTTAAAAAGTATACAATTTTTACTATTTTTATGTTGCAAAATAATTGTAAAAATGATACTAACTATTTCTGTAATATTTGTGGTGAATATACATTTAAAGATTGTAGACTAAGCGTGTCGGAGTTCTTGAAACAGGTGTACTTTGAGTTCTTTGGATTTTCTTTGGACACCTGCGACAGGTACCTACTGGGTGTCTAAAATGGCATGTAAAACATGCGTCGAGTCTTTAAGGTTATGGAAAAATAAGAAAAGACCCATTTCAAGTAACAAATACCGATGATCTGGCGAGAACTCTCGAATCATTAGGTAGTTTTTCTGCGCGGTTGATATGAACGGTATAAACAAAAAAAACGGTCCAAATGGATGTACCCTAACTTGTTATCTACCTTTGCACATCAATGAAACAATTTGTAAAAGCTCTGAACAAAAATGCTCAATACATATCTAAAAAGTCCCATAATTTGAGTATAGAGAAACTAAAAGCCGGAATTTCTGATGGTCCACAAATAAGGTGGTTGATGTAAGTGTAAGTTTCATAATTACATGACCGATATCGAAGAAAATGCCTGAAACGAATTCTTTTGGATTGCACAAAATTTTCTATCAAACAAAAACGATGAAAGCTTATTAAAATCACTTTGAACAGATGTTGTCGGCTTGGTTGTAATATGAGCATCAAGGTATACTTCCCCCTTAGCCATTTTGACCATTTTCCTGAAAATGAAAATCTATGAGATCTCAGTAAAGAACAAGGTGAACGGTTCCATCAAGATATTCGGACTATGGAAAAGCGGCCCCAGGGTCATTGGGACGTAGTTATGCAGAAACGTTCCAACCCACAAGTCACCCGAAATCGAGTTATTGTGATTGAACAGCCTAAAACTTAGCATATGGTTATCTAAACTCAATATAATTCAACAATAAAACTTCTAGAACCTTTACTAGTTAGAATAAAAAAGAATACAACTGAAACGCGTAAATGCTTATATCTCAAATTCAACTTGAATTTTAGATATAAGCATTTACGCGTACAGTGGGTTGGAACGTTTCTGCATAACTACGTCCAATTGGAATGCCAACATGATGGCGAACTACTGTTGCAGCATGAAAGACAGCCCTAGTGAACCCAATCAATCTAAAAAATCTTATAAAAGAAAGTTTTGATGCTTGATCGTTGTCCTTCTGCTGTTTTTTGTTAATAAAATTGTGTTTTTCTTGAAAATCACGTTTTGTTGATATCTCAAAAACTAAAGCTGATACAAAAATTCTGACTTCAGATCTTTAATTAACAGCCCAAAAATATACAATATTAGTCGTAATATTTCATTCAACAAAAATCTTGTTCCCTTGTGTTATTGTTCAGTCTTTTAGTCTATAGTAAGTCTACAAATTCATGTGTCTACAATAAGTTTAGAACCTTTATTCAAAGGCACCATGAAAACCAAAATGTTATAATACTCACAGTGAGTTGATCGTCCTGCGTGGCGAGTGCTCTCTCCTCCCGCGCCCGCTCCAGCGAGCCCTGCGGCTTCAGGATACCCACGCGCTTCTCGCGGACTGCAATACACCGACAATATATATATTTGTTTAATAAAGGGCTAAAAGTGTAACACGGTATTAAATTATAATTTACATTTTTATTACAAACTTAAAACAAGTATCTTGATTTCATTATATAAAAAGAATTACCATATTTTTTAACAGAATAAATTCTAACCTTTCTCTCTAAAATCAGCCTCGGATATAACAATAGGCGGCGGCGGATGTGCGGGCTCGTCATCGCTCTCGTCCTCCGGCTCGGGTGCTCCGCCCCCGCGCTCGGCGCCCGCGCCCGCCGCCACGCGCAGCGCCGCGAGAGCCTGGGATAGCTGCTCGCCTCCCATTGAGGAGGCCGTGAATGTTAGCTTGCCGTCTTCTTCACTGTTGGGAAATAAGGATTTTTTGTATTGTTTGTAGGATGTGCAATAGGCTAGTTTCCTAAAAAATAATAATTAGTCCGTCTTGTAGATTGTCCAAAATTAAGCGATACGTATTTTTTCTTTTTTAAATTGGATCAGAACTTGTTAAGATATAGCGTGTTAAAGTTGAGTGTGACGTCACAAGTTGCTACAATTTTCAGGACACTGTGACGTAAAAGGCCCCCACTGCTAATTTTTGAAGTGTATTATCTTTGTCATTTTATGTTTAATTAAAAAAAGAAAAAATACGTATCCAATATTTTTTGATTATCTAAAAAGCGGACTAAATATTATTTCATTATTTCGACCCTGGACACTACCCTATTAAGTTGAAGTTTTGAAATTGCTTGTACAGAAAAAAAATGAGTTTAAGGTGTAAATAAAAACGACGTTATTTTAATAAGAACGATGAGTTGAAAGAATTTTTAGTGAGGTAGCTGTGTTGTGTAGGCGAATTGCGAAGTCACGTAGGTTTTATAACATTAGAAAAGGTTGCTGAATAACGAAGATGGGTTGTGTATGCGGATCGCCAGTTTATTGAAGAGAGCGCCAAACTAGGTACTTATTACACTAGATAGTCTACTTGGGTCGCCAAACTATGTACTTAGGTCGCCAGACTACGTACAAGTTTCTACACAATACTCACGTATAAGACAGATGTTCAGGCCTGAGCTGCGCCAGCTTGACGCCGAGCTGCAGCAGGCGATGCGCTCGCACGCGCTGCTGCAGCTCGGGCGAGCTCAGGCATGTCACCGGCACCTCCGCCGGAGGTACGCTGCTGACAAAACATGGTAATTATTAATAAATGTTAGCAAACATATAAAAATTGTCTTCTATGGTTGAGGAATTTTGACAATATACATGTGGCTACATAAGGACTATGTTCATAATCCGTGGATTACAAACGATGAACATTATATGCTTCAGCAGTTGTTACAGGCAGTCAAAAGCCAGTGGGTAAGTCTGACAACTAGATCTTACCAAGGAGAATAACCTTATCTGGCAATTAAAAAAAGTTACTCAAAATACTGATACGCAGAAGCATCAGGTGGTAACTAGAAGCCGACCCCAACGTAGTTAGAAAAAAAAACAGGCAGATGATGTGAGGAAAATAACCTCTAAAATGTAAATTGTCTAACAAAGTATACACTCAATACAAGAATATAAAAAAACATATCATGCTAAAATAAAAACTTGCCAAGGAAAATAACTTTAAAATTGTAACACCTACTCATTATCATTATCATCAGCCTCGTCGTCCATGTCGGGCACTCGTCCCCCGTACGTGTCCCAGGCGGCGTGGTTGGGGAAGCGCAAGCCCTTCAGAGCTCCCTCTAGCGGCAGGAACCCCGCTAGCTCCTCGTCTTCCGGCAGGGGGACGCTGTCGTCTGAGAAGAAATAAGGAAGGAATGTAAACAATTGAGGAGCCAATTGTGTATAATTTTAAATGGACTAAAAATGACACCAATAAATAATTTGCAAAAGCACATTTAAAAGAACAAAAAAGGGTTTGAAATAGTGTATTGAAAGCGTATATACGCCTGTGAAAAATTTCTAGCAATACAGACATTAATTTTAAACATGTATTTTGATATATACGTTAACATCATCACAATTACAAATATTCTCGAAGAACGTAACTGGGACCAGTACTTTATACAGTTCAGAAGACACAATTTTGTCCTATAAAAAGAGCCTTTTGATTCCTTCCTGCCAAAGGATACCTACTTTGATGAACCCTGCTACGTAATACTCACAGGTATCAGTGAGCAGCGCGGCGGCGGGCGCCAGCATGTTGAGCGAGTGCGCCAGCGCCGGCCACAGCGCCGCCAGCGACACCCACGCGCTGCAGCCCAGCACCCGCGGGTGCCACGCCGCCCAGGACAGCCACACCTTCACTGAAGACATTAAAGAAAAAAAGTTAACTCAAAATCATTGATTAAAACTTGACAGCACTTTTAGAACAACAATCCTTCACCACTTCTTATGTGTTTATTGCTGGGAAGAAATGGCGCAACAAACTATCTAGTAAAGTTGGCATCTAAAATCGATGGGTCGCCAGGTTGTATATGTATATGGTTCGCTAAGTTGTGTACGTGGTTCTTTTAGTTTTTACGATCGGTCGCCAGATTCTGTATGTCAGTTACCAAATTGTTTAAATGCGTCGCCAAGTTTTGTATATATGTAGATAATTTGTTTGTGAGTCGCCAGGTTATTACCTGGGTCGCCAAGCTGTAAACTTGGGTCGCCAGATTATGTATCTTAGTCGCCAAGTTGTGTATTTGTGACGCCAACTTATGTACCTAGGTCGCCAACTTATACTACTGTTACTCACGTGCAGGCAATGCTCTCTGCAGCGGCTCATCCACCGTATAATGAGGCAGCAACAGCGCCAGCAATGTGCCAGTAGCCAGCGCGCTACTGAGCCGAGCTGCGCGCTGTTCCCCCGCAGACAAGGCGCTGTTGTCCAGTGTTAAGTCTTCTGTCGTCGAGTGTACCAGCCAGATCATTACACACGCCATCTACAATGATCATGACATATTTATTTTCTTTTTTTTTCTTTATTTCAGGCAACTAGGACCCACAAGAATACAAATGCACGTATATATAACAATACTTATAAAGCAATACATACTCGTTGGTAAGACTGGTTGTCAGACTTGGGTTAATGAAGCTAGAAAATACATCCAAATGCTCACAGAACTTCTGATCAAAATTTATAAAAAAATTGGTTTATACAATTTGGGACTCAGATAGGCAGTCGCTCCTATTAAAACACTGGTAATCAGCTACATACATAGCTGAAAAAAGCTTGCAGATGATGAAGAATTTGAGGAAGTTTTGGTCCAACATCATATCAAACATGTTAATAAAGGAAATTAGGAGAAGTCAGTAGGTACGTCAAAGTAAGTCAGTGTGTACTGTGTAGACCAACCTTCATGAGTGTCATGGACTCGAAGCTGTCGGTCGCGATGAGCGCAGTCAGCGAAGAGTTGAGAGAATTCACCAACGCCGCCGCCGCGTCCAATCTACACGCAATGAAACAAATATTATGTACTAGCTTCTGCCAGCGACTTCGTTCGCGTTAGATTTGGACTTTGTGCAAAGAGAGCTACCGAGAGTTATACGTGTTATTGTGAGCCAACCATAAAAGATAGACATATACTGTCATGGTATATTTTTTACATAATTTTAAGGAGAACATTTCCGTCATACATTGCTTCTGTGTAGCTTTAACCATTAAGGCTGCACAGTGCACACGCGACGGAAGCATAAAAAATTGAGTAATTTCTCCCCTTTTCCCAACATGAAAAGTATCCTATAACCTGCCCAGGAGTACGAAGAATCATTTTACCAAGTTTCGTCGAAATCCGTCACGTAGTTTTCGTTTCCATAACGAACATACAGACAGACAGACAGAAAGACAACAATTTTACTGATTGCATTTTTAGCATCAGTATCGATCACTAATCACCCCCTAAGGCCTCGGCCTCGAATTTAGCGGGCAGCGGGGCGGCAGCGGCGGCGGCGCGGGCGGTCACCGTTTGACTGGAGCTCACCGCTCGTTGCCCGCTCCCGCGCCTCTGTGTTCGAGGGCCGGTCCATTTGATTATACGCGTAAGATCCTGCCGCTCCCGCGCCGCCGCCGCTGCCGCCCCGCTGCCCGCTAAATTCGAGGCCGAGGCCTAATAGTTATTTTGGAAATATATTCAATGTACAGAATTGACCTCTCTACAGATTTATTATAAGTATAGATGTACTTTCAACAAAATAATTTAACAAATTCCTAGAGCTTCCCCAAAAATACTAACTCAAAATTCACGTATGTAAATTCACATTCATAAAATTCAGGTGCATGTGTACATACATAAGGGGGGAATATATAAGAGTTTACAGGAGGGGGAGGGAGTTTACAAGTGGAAATACAATAAGATAGAGAGATACGATAGAGATACCTATAAGGAAGTATATTAGGAGACTTCATAAGTAGAGTACACGTATGAGTACATAGGGGAAGTAAATGCAAAATTTTTGCTCTAAAGCTTTAAATAATAGAAGTTTTTTCCGAAGTTGGCGACAATGACTACCCTTTTACCAAAAATAAATATTATTTCAAACCAATAACTAGCTATAATACTTACTCTTCAACAGTATGTATATAGTGCATGGCGCGAATGAGCTCGGTGACGTACGAGTGTGCGTCGAGCCGCGCGGCGGGCGCGGCGGGCGCCGGCCCCGTGCCTTCCGTCACGCCCGGGATCACGGGCAGGACGGGCTCACTGTTATAGGAAGAAACAGCATTTTAATATGGAGGGTGTTATAAAATTCAAGTAGAGATGAAAGGGTGCTAATTGCTTTAGTATTGTATTTATTGTGGTAATCTTATATCAAGTATATATTCAAATATCCATATATTCATATTTTTGTATTGTATTTTTAACGGCTTTTGTTTCCTGAAATAAAGGAAAATAGTGCAAAAAAATCTGACGAAATATTTGGCTGAATTAAACAGTGGCTGCATAGTGTCCAATCCTAGGTAGGTATAGAAAATGTTGTATGTATCTGAACGCTGAAATTTCGACATTACAATATTATTATTTTTTTATGGAGTCGCTATTGATCAGCGATCAGCGGGAAGGCGCCAGCTGGTTGTACGACACCACTAGCACACGTGTGTACATACCCCTGTGGCGCGGCGGCAGCGCGCAGGGTCCGCGCGAGGTTGGCGGGGGCGGGCGGGAAGGCGCCAGCTGGTTGTACGACACCACTAGCACACGTGTGTACATACCCCTGTGGCGCGGCGGCAGCGCGCAGGGTCCGCGCGAGGTTGGCGGGGGCGGGCGGGAAGGCGCCAGCTGGTTGTACGACACCACTAGCACACGTGTGTACATACCCCTGTGGCGCGGCGGCAGCGCGCAGGGTCCGCGCGAGGTTGGCGGGGGCGGGCGGGAAGGCGCCAGCTGGTTGTACGACACCACTAGCACACGTGTACATACCCCTGTGGCGCGGCGGCAGCGCGCAGGGTCCGCGCGAGGTTGGCGGGGGCGGGCGGGAAGGCGCCAGCTGGTTGTACGACACCACTAGCACACGTGTACATACCCTGTGGCGCGGCGGCAGCGCGCAGGGTCCGCGCGAGGTTGGCGGGGCGGGCGGGAAGGCGCCAGCTGGTTGTACGACACCACTAGCACGTGTGTACATACCCTGTGGCGCGGCGGCAGCGCGCAGGGTCCGCGCGAGGTTGGCGGGGGCGGGCGGGAAGGCGCCAGCTGGTTGTACGACACCACTAGCACACGTGTGTACATACCCCTGTGGCGCGGCGGCAGCGCGCAGGGTCCGCGCGAGGTTGGCGGGGGCGGGCGGGAAGGCGCCAGCTGGTTGTACGACACCACTAGCACACGTGTGTACATACCCCTGTGGCGCGGCGGCAGCGCGCAGGGTCCGCGCGAGGTTGGCGGGGGCGGGCGGGAAGGCGCCAGCTGGTTGTACGACACCACTAGCACACGTGTGTACCCCTGTGGCGCGGCGGCAGCGCAGGGTCCGCGCGAGGTTGGCGGGGCGGGCGGGAAGGCGCCAGCTGGTTGTACGACACCACTAGCACGTGTGTACATACCCTGTGGCGCGGCGGCAGCGCGCAGGGTCCGCGCGAGGTTGGCGGGGCGGGCG
The DNA here is from genome assembly GCF_030705265.1 of Helicoverpa armigera. Classification (NCBI taxonomy): domain Eukaryota; kingdom Metazoa; phylum Arthropoda; class Insecta; order Lepidoptera; family Noctuidae; genus Helicoverpa; species Helicoverpa armigera. The sequence goes on along the minus strand of NC_087124.1, from coordinate 12,604,251 downwards.
GGAAGGCGCCAGCTGGTTGTACGACACCACTAGCACGTGTGTACATACCCTGTGGCGCGGCGGCAGCGCGCAGGGTCCGCGCGAGGTTGGCGGGGCGGGCGGAAGGCGCCAGCTGGTTGTACGACACCACTAGCACGTGTGTACATACCCCTGTGGCGCGGCGGCAGCGCGCAGGGTCCGCGCGAGGTTGGCGGGGGCGGGCGGGAAGGGCGCGCGCACGAGCAGGGAGCGCACGTGCCAGTACAGCGCGCCCAGCCGCCGCCCGCGCCGCCACGCCACCAGCGCCAGCTGGTTGTACGGCTGCCCCGAGTGCGCCGACACCACTAGCGCGTGTCTGGAACAAGGTTAAGTTGTCAGAGAGACAATCAAAGTATAATATAAATCGAAATAATAATATCGGATTTAAAATACGAGAGATCACCCAAAAAAAAACTGCAATTTTCAAAAACTTATCTGTTAAAATTAACAACAGCAGAATTGAGACATAAAACCATTTGAAAAGCAAGAGAAAAAGCAAAACAAATCACCACTCTTACCTGTAAAACGTATGAGCGACGCGCAGCTGTTGCCTGTATCTGGCCAGATCACCGAGATGCACGAGGCAGTGCTGACAGATGTAGCGCGCAGACGCAGGCGGCGGTAAGCGCGCTCCTACTGCCGTCTCACCGGCGCCCCAGCCTTCTACGAGACCCAGGAGCGATGCCCGCCGTCTGGTGTAATGGAATTAGTTTTATTGACAATGAAAATAGACCACTGTCCCATTTAAATCATCATCTATTGTGCTATTGGGACATAGTTGGGCATAGGCTAGGCCCTAGTCTTTATTACTACGTTCTTATTGGGTTCCACTCCAAACAAATGCAGCTTAGTATGTGTGTTTTTCATGCCCATTATAAATGGGTAAACATTATGAAGAAGAACAATTTTGTCACAATGTCGCCAATGACATGCTGTTTATTTCTCATAATTAAATAGTTTTTAAGGATTTTTGTGGAAGTTTTTGTTTAATTTTTATTTTTCCTTTAATTGCCTTGTGAGTCAACGGAAATTCCATGCCACTTCATAGCTGCAAACATTTTGGTACAGATTTTTAGTTCTTCATAGATTACTATATGGCTTTCAAGGTAAACATAAGAGAGAAATATACCTACCTAAATGGCAAATCCAATTTGAATGTAGTGCAGATCTGGTGCAGTAAACACAGGTAGAATCCGGCTGCAGCTTGGAGCACCCATGACAGCATGGCCTGCCCTTCACTGCGGAGGGGATTCTAAAACCAAACAGGTCAACATTAATTCTCTTTACATAAGACATTTGTCACAAGGAAAAGATAATCAGCCGTCCAATTGACAGCAATTGGGCAAATTGTTCTTATTTTTATATTTTGTCGCCTGGTTTGGTTATTGTTACAGTTACATGGTGCAACCCACCCTTAAGGTAAAATTATATTTATCAAAGTATTTTGAATAACATTTTTGTTACAACAATAGTCATCCATTCATTGCCAGATTGCACCTTCAATATATATTTTTTTAATTCCTTTTATTCTTTGGTGCAAGTGTCATCCTTGCATCAAAGGTAAATTACCCAATATCAGTAATCAATTAATAAGATACTGATAAAGTAATAAAAACTGTATTTTCTCCCAAAGGTGAGTGACTCAGTGGCTTTGCAAAAATCCTTGTTACCTTTCCTCAATGATTCAATTTACCTGTTCAAACCTGTGACTGTAAGACAGGTAAATGAAACATACTGATTAATTAAAGAGGAAACATTTTTGTTTGCAGCCTAAAGGGTCCGAAACTACTGAAATGATTTGAAATTTTTACACTCTTCTCAAGTAACATAGGGTATATTTTATGCCAGTATGGGCAGTCATTCCTAAGAGGCACAGGTTAAAATCGTAGGAAAATGGCTAGTGAAATAATATACTTTATATTTCTAGAGTTTAGTATTAGTAGTTACTTATTGGCTCTTACCAAAGTTAACTGTTTGGGTGTATAATTTTATGGGATGAAGTTACACTATGTATGTAATACATAATTTTTATTTACCTTTCTATCCTTAGAAATAGCCTGGAGGGCCTCAATCTGCTGCTTGAAGCCCACATTCCACAAGTCCTGTTCCACTTTCTTGTCCAATGCATAGTCTAGGTCCAAAACTAGTACTTTTTGATACACCTGCCAATGCAATTGGACAATTTAGTATGAGATTTACCTGGGGCATATGCAGCCTCTATTTAAGGGGAATACATGAGAGGCAGAGGCAGAGTACATAGGAGAATTTATAAAGGAGTACATAGGGCTAGTATACATAGGAGTTTATAGAGGAGTACACAATAAATCTTTGCCCACTACAGTAGATAAGCCACTGAGATTGGAAAATGGACAAAGTGCTGATAGTTTACAATAACAAGTTATGACAACAATATCGAAAAAGTATGTAAATAAGAATACATAAAGTAATGAGAGACAATTAGTTAATAACTTGTTTTTACAAATGTTTAAACCCTATTAGGATTCATTTTATAGTAAGCCTTTAAAGTATGCAAAGTTTTTTCAACACAAGAATGACAACATATGGATGAAAATAATCATATATATTAGTGAAAAAAAAAGTATGGTCAGTGGTTTGTCATAGGGAATTAATGTAAAGGTCATAAAATGATTGAGCCAACCTTTTGCAACTGTTGTTGTGTGGCCCAAAGACCTCGTTCTTGTAACATAGATGTTCCACTCTTGAATTTTGATATTTTCTGTTTCAGCTCATCTGCCTCCCTACAAAAAAAAATATTATTGATCATACTCAGCTGGTTTTACACACTCAAGCAATTGTATGTGTCATTCAATGACGAATTTTTACAGGGTCAAGAGTTACTCCTGATGAACTTTGAAGATATTAGAAGGGTGCTATATAGCTGAAGATATAAATTCATAGCAGAAAATTAAAATATTAATGATCAATGACCTCACTACAGAAAATTACAGAATTTCGAAATTTGTAAACTAGGTTACAACAAAATATATTCTTACTCACCTCAACATCTGCACAGCGGCGTTTAAAACCATTCTGATAGAGGCTTAGAGCCTCAGTAATTGTCATAGCATTAGGAAATCATCCAAATTAAAATTACGGAATAATGAAATGAAAAATTCTAAAAACAATCGAGATCCATGCACTGTCAAGTTGTCAATCAAGGTGACATTTGATTTAAAAAATTACCACCTTAAAAATTACTGTCATAGTCCACGGATTTGGTCTTCTTGGCTTTAAAACTATCTAGACTGCACGCATTATAAGTGCTAGTCATAAATGCTTCTTTATTTTTTCATTACTTATTGGGGAAAGATCATTCTAATGTCTTTCTTTTTCAATCCAAAAAATATTAACTTTACCGAAACCACTACCTCAAACAATTTTTTTGTTTGTAATATTGACATGACAGCAGATTGTCCTTCGTTGTTCTGTCTGACAGTGACAGTTGTTTATTCTTCCTGAATTAGTGTTTTCCTGTTATTTGCTCTTGTTTAAATTTTGATCTTTTATTCTCAGTAAACAATAAATACTGCTACCATGTATGAACCACGTGTAGGAGATGAAGGAGTTAAAAAACCCGATATCACGGTGAGTTTTCCATCCATTTCCTACTTTATGTTTGTTGACGTAATTTTGTACCGGAGGATGAGTAATACCTTGTGCAATTTTGATCCAGGCTACAGACGTGGTGTACGGGCACCGAGCTTGCCAGACTCGTGAAGTGAAATGGCTGTGTCTGGACAACATTTACCAGAAGTTTTACCGCCCTAACTTCTACGACATCGGCGGAACGTACATGCAGGATGTAGCGGACTACTGGTTCTCGTACAAGACGGAGCAAGTGGGTAACACATTCCTCCTGCATTTATTTATCTGTAACCATGGCGTGAGCTCGTTCAGCGTCGCCTTGAGTTGCGGCAACAAGTTCAAAGTCGATAAGAAGTCAAGCACAGTGTACCTGCAGCAATACCTCACAGAATTCCAGTTCAAACAGCTCAGCGAACTGTCTCATACTTACCTCACTACGTAAAGCTTCTCAGATTTAGACATAGAATGTTTGAAAAACAGGAAATTATTTATAGCTGTCTCATTCCCCTTCACTGATGCAGAAGGGGTAAGCTTAGAAGTCATTGACAACATTAAACTAAACCATGACTGCAGTGCTCTCTTTACTGACCCTATTGGCTCAGATTTTGTGATAGAATCGGCTGATGGCGCCAAGTTTAATATCCACAAAGTCATACTTGCTGCTCACAGTGAAGTTTTTAAAGCTATGCTCAAAGGAGAAACAGCTGAGAGCCAAAACAGCTATGTCAAACTGATTGACGTGAGTGGAGAAGACTTACGATATATGCTGGAATATATCTACACTGGAACAGTAAAAGACATAGAAAATACTAACTTTGCTAGTTTACTTATGCTGGCAGATAGGTATAACCTGAAAGGTCTGTGGGAGCTCTCAGAGTTTGCTCTATCTGAACACCTAACTTTAGATAATGCAATAGACATACTTATTGTGGCTGATATGTATGACTCTGATTTCCTTAAAGCTGAGGCTCTGAAGTATATCAAAGAGAACAAGGAGGTTCTACGCAGTAGCTCCTTTGATGAGATAAATAATCCTGAATTGCTCAAGCAACTGTGCACTTACATGACTGAATAGACTTTCAATGTGACTTAATATTTAGTATTTCATTATAAATGAGGAGCAAGTACTCCTGTCTGTGTCATATTTTCAAATGATTGTAATGATATCTTCAATGTACTTTATCTTAAAGTGTGTACTGAATATGTATGGTATTATTCTGATTACCACCAGTTTTACAGTCTATGCCCAGCATTTGTCTTTTAAAGTTATTTTTGTATAATTTTTACTTTTATGTGTAAGTGAACAAGTTTTTGTAATGTTTCAAGTGATATCAGTATACTGTGAATTAAAAATAATTTGTTACTTATGTTCTAACTCGATCACAACTTGCTACTTTGAAGTAATGTACAATATAAGGCCTAGTCTTTGTCACATAAGTAAATGTTTGGAATTTATGATTTTGTTATAACATATTTTGTTCTTTGTTTTTTAGACTTAAGTGTAATTATTAATTGATAAAATCAAATAAATGATATACCTATATTTATAAAAAAGTTTGTTTTTTATTATACAACATCATGTCAAAACTATTAATACATACAAAATAAATGAAAAACATATTATACAGAAAACGTAAAAATAAACTTTATTGAATTTAAAACATAACTGTATTGTTATATGGGAAGTAAATTAATAGTTTAAATAATAAATATTATCATTATGTATGTTACTGTTGGAGACAGATAGTGCGGCGTCGGCGCAGGTCACCTGTCAGTCCGCGGCGGGGGCTATATGTCACGTGCCCTGCGGCCGGCGCACACGGTGGCTAAATAATCATTTTGGAATGTTACTGGAAGTCTTCAGTTCTGCGGCAAACAAACATTTTCTTCTGTTAAAATGTTAGTCCACGACGGTTTAACGACGGGGTGTGGTGCGACAAGGCTCTTGTTAATATCGAGTATCGTGATGCGGATGGGCCATTCACATCGCGATGGGCTCGCTAGGAAGCGGCTCAGCGCTCAGCTATGTATTTGCAATCGTAACAAGCGTAGCGGGCAATGCAACAAGCCTAAAGCGTCAATGATCAGTCACTCAAGCTCGCACCGAGTCGGTAGCGGCCCAGTGTATGTGAACAGTCCATGTGCTAGCGTTGCTACTACTTTATATAGCGATCATGTACGTAACTAACTAAAGTGGTACTCATTTCAAGTGTACTATTATTGCGTCCGTCACAAGTTCTAGTCGACGCTACGATCACTCTCAGTGTCAGTGTTATGTCGCACGATATCTAATTTGGAATCTATAAATCCATTCGATATGCGGTCAGCGAGAGGATTCGACGTGGTCAACATGCAGGATAAGCAAGAAAAAAGGCCAATAGTTGTCTTATCGTTTATTGATAATTACTGGAACCGGTACACAAGAACGAAATAGAATATATCTCTGATGAAAAAAATACGCGTCCATGTAATGATCACCTACATCCTAATGGTTGTAATCGGATATAAAAATAAAAATACATGAACCCCCTACAATTACTTCATATTTGAATGCAAGCTACAGTACATATTGCTACGACTCGTCAACTGCATTTACTTTCTACAATACTTATGATTTGATAGACACAAGTGTCATTAAACTAAATACGTGTTCACTCAACGAGTAGGCTCACTTGACATGTCCATGACACGAGAGTCGTGAGCGACGGCTGCTGGAGTTACAATAAGTGTTAAGTTATCACTAATTGGCCACAGGTAGTAATTATCATTATATTAATAGTCAGAACAACATCCCACGACAAACAGAATAGCCCTTTGTAAGTATTCGGTTGTTGAGAGACGCTTCTGCGTCCGTTGTAAGTAAACAGCGATAGCGGCCCCAACTGTTATTGCAGACGAGTTTAGTAAGTCCACATGTACAGACACGTTTCACATGTTATAGAGACAGACAGCTCCGTGTACTCACGCATGCGCGGCGCCGACGCCGGCGCGACTACCGGTGTAAGCCAAACGTCCGCTAACACTTCAGACTGAAGCTTATTATAAGCGTGAAAGTTAGATTTAGAAACAGAAGGAACACAAAAATTCAGTGCGCGAGACGAGTTGTGTCATATAAGAACGGTTTGTGACGAAAATGAAACTTATGAAAGGTATATTTAGTTGTATTTGTAAGATCAGTCATCGCCAGTTCTTATATGGCTGGTGTTCGCAGCATGAGACTAGCTGAGTATACGGGGCTGCGTGGGCAGCGGTGACGTATGTACACGGGTGGGGCGCCGCCCTAGCGTTTACCGTTGTTATACGAGAGGCTCCGCAGCGGCGCCTTGAAGTTCGCCGCCGCCTGCTGTTGGATCTGGTATGCGAGCGGGTGGATCTTGAACCCGTACAACCTGCACATGTTCATACTATGTAGTACACATAAGAAAATAAAAAAATGTAACAAGTTCATTTAACAGGAAATGGAAAAAAAAATACAAAACACTCAAAACAGATTTTCATCTAACTACAGACACAAGATATGTAGACATTCACAAAAATGGTACTTTCGCTATGCTTACTCTTGGGACTATCAGCAAACTGCAAATTTCTATTACAAGACAATTATTAAAACTTATCAATTTTTACTTGCCAAAATTAAGACTACTTCTCATTAATCCCCTGGGACTAGAGCTTTATCAGTCTTTTTGTCTACTTCCGGTTTTTTCAATTTTTACATTCATTCATCTCTAAGTATGAATGTGCAACATTTTGTTACTTATTTTTCATACCTATATTTCTACATAACAAAACTCCAACATACCTAGGCACGAACTGAGAGGCGGGCCGCTTGGGCCGATACTCCGGGTGCACCATGAACACCATGTGCGGGAAGCCGGTGCCGAAGTAGGCGCCGTCCGTGTGGTGGTGCCGCGACGACTTCGGCGTGTACACGTCCATGCACCGCGGACAGTAAAGCTTCACCATAGCCTCCCCGGGCACGTCTGACAGGCCTGGAGAAGAGAATAAAGGAATTAAACCTCCGTAAGTTATTCTCTTTTGAAGAGTTTGGAGTTTGAAGGCTGGTTGTGTAGGTGTGTGATAGAAGGAATGAACTAGATCATGGAAATTCAAAAGTAATTGCAAACATAAACCCCTTTGCATTCGGCAAATTGGGTTTTCGCCATAGTCGAAAAACGTCCACTTATGGACAAAGGCCTCACTCAAAAATTTGCCCATAATCTCTGCGCTGGGCATGTGTGTACATAAAATGGTTAGCTACAGCGCAGCTCACGCGATGTTGCCGAGATCTTTATCAACTCGATGATTCAATGTACATACAATCAAAATAAGCAGAGAAGAGCATAAGCAAAACCTTAATCTTCTCTATGTTTTGTTTTGTTTACAGATAAGTTATGACACGTGTCAAACGCGTGCGCAATGTAGAACACGTATTTAGTGTTCACAATATTTGTTTATAGTTGCATAATTATACTTAAGGAGCAATTAACTGATAACTTAATAACTTCTGACATTTTAACTTAAATTTTCTGATATTTTAACTAGACGTGGGGAAAACCACTTCGTGTCAACTAAAATAAAAAAAGGATAGTCTTTCAGTGTTTTTGAAGTCGGTAAAATATACTGATAGATTATGAATTAATGAATATCCTCGCGCTTATTTTCATGCTAGCTTCCGCCTTCCTCTTCCCGCGGGAACTACTCTACGCATCATGATAAAAAGCTTTTAGCCTCTATTGATAACTGGGCTGTCTGATACAGCAGTATTTTTTTAATCGATCCCGCTCGTTTAGCAATCGTTCAGCTTTATAATATTACTATACCGTACACTATAGACATACTTTACAACCCCTTTTGCACCTACTCATGTGTGAAATTCCTAAAATAGCCCGCAGCCCTTTTTTCTTGTTGACTAACTAGTTCTATTTTTCAATCACAGAGCGTGTTGATATTAGCGTTTAGTACGTAATAACTATGCGCGGCCGTTTCCATTATCTATCTATCTGTTATTTTGCTTACTAAAGATAGGAATTTGACGTTAGGTTAAAAACAACAGATAGATAGACAATTGGGATCCGTCTATAGTAATCTACGGGAAAATATTACGTTTCTACCACGTCAAAATTTAACAAAGACAAAATGCGCACTTCCCATACGTTTCTACTATCATAACCATCAAAATTGCGCAACAAATAAGTACAGATTTCCTATCATTACAATGAATGTGTCATTAAGTAAATTACGTCCACATGAGAGACATTACTCGTGAAATAATGAGGCCGTTTCAGGATGTTAGGGTACAGTCGACTTCAGGTCAGTGGTAACAGTTTTATAAGAAAATCGTACTTATTTCTATTGAGTTAAGGCGCATGACAGTTACCACTGACGTGCGGTCTACTGTACCAGCTGTATTACGAACAAAGTACCTTGACTTCAGGTCAGGCTTGTTTAGAACTAGCAATTTAGTGTATAGATGTTGAAGTTATGATGAATGGCTCTAGCTTATCTAGGTAATTAAATGTTTACGAGTATATTCATGCATAATTTCAATCATTGTTTGTAAGGGCAAAATTATGGCCAACAAATGTTCTTTTGCTGTGTATAAAAAGGGAAGGGAAGGGAAAGGGGATCGATTTTAAGCGCCGTTAAAACAAAAAAAGGGTAATATTTCATATAAAGATCTGCGGGCTTATATGTTTGTTACAAACCATATATGTAGGTATACATAATACGCGGTGCCTTCAAGACGTGACGTGTTTTTCATTAATGAGTCAAACCCTTCTAAAGTTTGTCAAAAAACATGAAGTCATCGACCAAAAATGTTGTTTATTTTTAGATATTGGTAAATAAGCCGTGTTTACTCACCAAGTGGAAGCATAGGTTGACATTCACAATAAACACGAGGGCAGTGGCCGAAATCACCCGCCTGGAATTTCTCTAACATTTGTCCAATGCCTCTGTGGAAAAATAAATATTTTGTTTTAATATCATGTACAAGACAAGTATTTTATTTGTGAAAGTACCACATGGAAGGGAAATTGAGCATTACAAACAATTTTGCAAAGAATATCATCCTCCGCGCCTTTTTCCCAACTATGTTGAGGTCGCCTTCCAGTCTAACCCGATGTAGCTGATTAGACTGGTGTCAAACATACCGGCTTCACCATATATGTAAGCACCAAATGCTTCCCTTAATTTGGATGTTTTTAATACAATGATATTTCATTAGGCACTTGGGACATTTGGCCTGCATCCACATTCTATCTCAATCAAACACGCGAAGCAATCCCGCGTGCGTGGTAGTAGTATTTGTGTTTATAAAACCAACAACATTTTTCGAGGTAAAAACCATTGTTCTTGGAATGAAACCTATGGAGACAAAATACTTATAAATAATATCAATGCAAAGTTTATTTTTAGGCAGCTTAGGTAATAAACAGAAAATTATAATAATATCCTCAAGTTACTGATATTAGCAATACAAAGTATCTTAAGGAATATCAATGAAATAAAGCTTTGCATTGAATGCTAATTGTGAGCCCAAACATGGTTTATTCAAAATGTACCCGTTTGCTAATATCATTGCAAATCATTTACATTTATTAGATACAAAATGACTGGTTTTATGTAGAGAATTCTAATTTATAAATCATTTTGTTAAATATCTATGTAATAAAAAAATATATATATAATTTGAGGGTTAACTATGTAGAATCGTGCCATGTCAATTTTCTAATATGTGGTAAATGCTTTGTCCTACATGGAATTATGGGATAAAATAGTAGGTCAGCCTACCCTACTCTATTTATATCTCACTCCCACTGTAGATACCCTCACATTTCAATTATAAAATCAATCAATATTACTATTAGGTCTTGTGAAAGATTCCTCTTTCCTATATTTTTTTATAAATTATGATTTTGTTTTTTTTTTTTTTAATACGGAATTTTAGTACCAGTTCTTGCTAAGCTTTAGCTTTAAGAAGCTTTGGCTAGTATCCAAATGATATTTAAGGTTGTACTACTAGTACTTACCTATTAGTTAAAATGTAGCGAGCATGGATCAGTCCATACAGGATCTCGGAGGCCTGCTCCACCAGATCCGACTGGTTTGGATTGTCATCAAGGTCATCATCTGGGAATAAAATAAGCACACTCAATTACTAAGACAAAAAACAATGAATCATATTATTATCAATTTGAAGAATATTATGAAATAAATAATTTGTTTAATTATTATGTATTTTACAATTCACAATAACAGCTTTTTGGAAATTTTATTATTCTTGAGAATAATAGGCGATTAAACATATTCAATCAATATCAAAACAACTGGATAAAAATGGATTAGAGAAGGCATATGTTTTGCCAGTATACTGGTGCAGGTAGATCAATATATTCTTTATTATGTACATCAAAAAGTTGACAAAATATGTGGTATTATGACTAAAAGCGATCTCTTACAGACAGTCTTTGGTTGGATTAAGACTAATATACATGCACACAAATGTTAAGATGTCATGCAGCAATAAGTATATGGAAAACTATATAAAAGACACCTTTGTTAATTTCAACCTAAATATTCCACCAATATTAAACACAAGTATTTAATAAGGATGATAACAAACTCAATTACTCCAATTTGTATAGGTACCAACTTTATCTTGTCTGACACACATTCTTTGATTACAAATAAGGTTATGTTGTTAGAAACAATAAAAAGTTTGGCTTCTTCAGTCTAGATTGTACCATCAAAATGCATATATTGTGGGGTTAGTTTTATATTCCGTCAAAGCTGATGACCTAAATAAAGCTTTGTTTGAAAGAAAATTGGGGCCCGGTTAACAAAATTGTTTTGTCTTGGACTATTACTTTGGGAGTCATTAATGTTATTGGCACAGGAACTGGTAAATAACCCGATAATAACTATGTTAATGGTGTAAGGAACTCACCAGGCTCCAGATCCAAGATCATATCCAGTGCTTGTCTGTAATGTGGCACCTGCTCATTTAGTCCCGTCAAGTTGAATTTATCATTAATATAATCCTCGTCCACCTAAAACAAACGCATGTTGGATCAATATCCACAGCAATTTCCACCATAAGTGACAAAATTTAAACACATACCTCGCAAAAGAACTCGTTTCCCCGAAGCCCGCAAAACCATGAAATCCATGATACCTCCTCCGAGCTACTCATTTTCCTAAAAAATAAAACTGTTTGATAAGCGAAAACGGTTGCCTTTCCGGGTTTCGGACATAAAAAATCCAACGCTTCGGAGTCCACACTGTTACAACAAAATTCTAAGCATTCCGATGTTTTCACCTGTTTTTTCACGATTTTATAGAAGTCCACACTGAAATTTCGACACGGAAATGCAAATTCACTGTTTTTACTTTAGGATATACGTTAAATAAACAGAATTAAATGCAATAAAATGATGACAAACCTCACCTTTTCGTGCCTTGATTAGCCACGCTTGACGGGAGGGTACCTTGGGATGAGGGAGAGAGAAATTATTTCAATTGTATGGTTGTCACAGAATATAGACAATATTGTCTTTGATCTTGTGTAAACTACAGGTTTCATTCATTCAACCATTCACATTTTTTTAAAACTGTAGTCAGTATCAGTACGAGGGTTTTTGGCTATTCCTTTTTCAAATTTAAAGCATTTTTGTTTTTCCTTATTTTGTATCCTTCACACATCGATTAAAAATTATCAATCGTCCTTTGTTTCCAAGATTGATACTGTTCATGTCCTAAGGCTATCTATCCACCCACGTCTAACTTGTTTGTTGTAGGACAAATATAAATCGAGCCGATTTTTGTAGAACTATCTGACCAGGATTTTCTGTCCGAATTTTTGTAGGACGTGTTCTTTGTACTTTTGCTATCAGTGTGTTCTATTTTGCCTTTTTAGTCAATGCCCACCCGCAACCTAATTTTACCATTTAGTTTGTGCAGACCGTAACCCTTTAGCAGTAAATATCGTAATACGGTATCAAACCGCTAATAAAATTATGTATTAAGTAATAAGAAAACATTTATTTATATTGGTATTTATTACACAGAAAAGAACAAATATTAACTTAAACAAATAACAACGTAAAAATTACTATAAAAGTTTATACATTATAAAAAATGAATTTGTTTCTTACAAACGTGGTTATACCACCTAAAATGTATACAATTTTACACACGCACGACGTACAATTTGCTCGGACTACTATCACAGACCTTTACCATGTGCAAAGCATTCCATTCCTAAATATCACATATCCAGCTAGGTTTTTCCATACTTGGCAATATTAGTCGAGCAGTTACATTTTTACAAAAGTTAATACAAACATAATAGCTACTATGAAGGTAAATACTATAAAATATCAGAAGGCAGAGAGTTTCTATAACACCAATATTTGTGAAGGGATGAGTCTACTGGCTACTGGGTTATATATTATCAAACACAGTAATTTTTTTTAATGGATATTATAAAACTATTGTATCAGAGTATTCATTACTGGATTAAGTACTTGAGTGATTATTCTGTACTATACATATAAGCAATAGAAAACATGGAACACTGCAGAATCTCAAAATTGATTTTGTAATTTAAAATATTTATATACACATATAGAAAAATACCATAAAATTGTACTTGTTCTAGGATGCTTTGTTGTCTATCCTGATACCTTTATTCCATCATCGATCGAGTGTACCGGAACAGATACTTTGTCAGTTCAACATCAGTGAGATCATTCCACGCATCAGTCTCCAATACTTTGGGATTGTTTGCAATATAAGAAAATACTTTTTTCTGTAAATCTTCCAATTTATACTTCTTGGCAATCACTGCCATTTCTACCGCATTGTTCACATTGATCTGATCTCCAATCACATGCTGAGTTAATGTGAACAGCTGGGTCAGCTGGAATTTGTCTGCTATCTCTAACAGCTTCAAACAGTCTTGCTTCATCACATCTTTTATTGTGCCTGTGTATATGAATTGCAAAAGTAATTCCATGTCATTGTCCGAAATATCAATAAACATGGTAGAAACATCCGAATTCTTGAGCATATTCCTCAGTACGGGGCTGTGTGCGGCCAGCAGTATCTTGTGCGTTGGGAACTTTTTGTGAGAGGATGATTCCAGTACAAAATCTGTGGTTTCTTGCTTCGTCAGAAGTCCACTCAAATCATGTTGGAGTTTTATAGATTTCACAACATTTACATTCAGCACAAACTTTGGGTTGACAGTTATTTTTATCGGTATAAATAAAGTGCAGGACTGGTTAAAGCGTTCTAATCGTTTGAAGCAGAAGGTTTTTATGAAAAAGTTTTGATTAGGTTTCGTTGACTTGAATGTGTAGTTGGCCATAGTGTCTGGGATCAGTAAATGGGGAACATCATCTCCTACTTTTTGTGTCAGTTCATTTGAGTTGGAGATATCTATCGCGAATGAGCCAGTTTTTCTATGGCATACAAACAAATTGAGTAAATGATTGCCTCCGTGGCACACAGACGTGGTGTAGAAGAACCAGAACTCAGGTTGGCTTGGAGAGTCTGTGTAGGTGCCTCCAATATCAAACTCGCCATTATCATTTAGTTTGCTTAAAGCGTCATAGACACACAGATTAGTTGCTTCACTTGTTTTACATTTGTAAACTGCTGACACATGCCCCAGTGGACTCTGTAAATAAAATTGATAGTGTGTTAGTATTCATAACATGATGTACTGAATTATAAAGATGTTTTTTTTTATAAATGTGATTGATTTTCTTTTTAATTAATGATTAGTATATTTTTCTTACATTACAAGTCTCCACATTAGGCCTTGAAGTAGCTGGTGAAATATCCATGGCCATGTTTGCTGTAAAAAAAGAAAAGTTTAAACAGTGAATTATTATTATGAATGCATATGTACACAGTGATAAGTAATATTAAATAATATAGGTAGATGCTGAAACTATCATTTTAATTATAAGATTTTAAAGAAAATATAAATATACTACCATCTAACTAAATTAATAATTAATCATACGTACAAAAAACCGGCTTAACAGATTTAAAACCCGAAATTCCAAAAAGAAACAAAACACTGTTGAATAAGATTCTGATTGGATTTTTAAGTTCTCCTGTTTTTTAGGAACAGTTTAATTTTGTACCTATTTATTTCATAGTGTTATCGTTTATTGCACCACAATATTGAGAAATTAATCTCTGAGTCACTTTTAACAGGAACACGGCAAATTTATATTTTCTCACACTTGGTAGGTAGTATATCTTTATGATAAATATCACTTACGGTTCCAATGTCTTGTCCGGGCTTTGCAGCAAATATATATAGTTACTTAAATCCTATGTATATCAATCCTAAAATAATAATTTACTCTCACAATCAATAAATAAATTGTACAAAACAAAGTGACTCAAAGTGTCATTACATTACTCATAGAAATTGACGTTTATTTGTAGCAAAAATAGGTTTCATTGACTGATTGATTGTCTGTGGTTGTTTATACAGATTAAAAAACGATTGATTGGCTGCTCTATGATTGATTGAACCGTTATAGAATTTAGAATATTTGGAAACCCGGAAAGTATGGCAAAAATAATAAAGGATGAAGTCTTGAGCAAATTATTTAAGTTGGTACAGAAAAGAAATTGTATTGTTCGCCAGTATCTTAAATACCTAGGTACTGCTTTCGTATAAAGCGGCGTATTGTTTATATTTTCAATCATCCAATCTTTCAGTTATTGAGTATTCAAAAGTGAGAAATACTGGTAACCATGTACCTACATTTGTTATTTGACCGTATACCTACAATCATGTACCTACGTAGGTAGGTATCTACTAACTGACATGATCTACATTCAACAACGTATTTTCATTCATGATACGCAGGGCTACGCTTAAAAATGGCGTACCTACTCGTGTTTATGGTTAGGTTAATAGCTAGATAGCTAGGTTTGTCTAAAGTCTAGATCACAAACTGTGTAGAGATAAAATGAGGATAGCCGCAAGTGACAGAACGCGCAATGCTGCACGCATGCGCGGCCCGGGATTCCGTCTGGAACAGCCTGGCACCTCCCCCTGAATAATAGTGATGTGCTATCTGTCTGCAAAATATTAAATACCTGAATTGGGTACAAATTAATACCCATCACAATGTAAGATTTATTGCTAGTCCACTTTCACTTGAAAGAAACCGGCATGCTTGCACAGTCATCTATGTAGGTAGCTGGTAAAGGACAATGGGCGATTCCGGTCCAAATGTTCACCACGAACGAGACCTATATGGCTAGATAGCCCGTTAAATGTAGAACATTTTTTGTTAAGAAAGTAAAAAAAAATATAATGCCAGAAAAAAGTTATAGCAAAATCAAAAACAACATTTTACAGATTTTTTCAATTTCATTTTTTCAATTACTTTTCGTGATGTTCGATTTTCGTACTTTCTGTAACTTCTGACAAAATAGAATTGTTCATTATTAGAGAGAAGACACCACCAGTTACCGCTGGAACCAGGAACCGCTGAGTATATTCAAGCACTTCTGGCGCCTCAATTGGTTAGTGATTCGTACATCCATCGGGCAAAAATATGGGCTGTTTATATGCAAATGTGTCTTACTCATCTTAGTTTTAGATAAAGTGCGGAAATGGAAGTGGAATAAAATAAAAAAATATAATGATAACATACAAAAACTACCGAAAATTAAGAATACATTTTTGGCTATAACTTTTTTTTGGCATTGTTTTTTTTTTACTTTCTTAGTAAAAGTTACTCTAAATTAAGTGGACTATTTAATTATATAGGTCTCGTTCGTGGTGGACATTTGGACCAGACTTCATACATTCTTGCCCAATCTCCTTACATAGCTAAACACCCTGCCTTATTTCCTGCTTCAGTGCATTCACAAAGGGAAAAATAGCTAGGTATAAGTGGAATCTTCAAGTTTCATAACTTTATATTTAAAAAGAGGTTCAAAAAACAACTGGAGCATTCTTTATTGCTCAGAACGTGCTCATCATGCAACGTGCTCGATAACAACAGACAGCAGCACCTACCCCGCACTACGCTGCACCATTTTCAAGGCCACATCTTTCAGTAGGCTGCAAGCAGCCGGCGAGGCCGCACGATGCCAGTCCCGCGATGACAACACCACGCGAACACCGTCCCAACGACACTGTTGAGTTATTACCACTGAAGTCGGCGCTAGTCAACAACAATTATAAAGATGAAGACGCGTATTACCCGCCAGCTCTTAACAATAATCCTTCGAGCTCCAACCTCTATGACTATACCTTATTGTCGAAGAGGACGCCGGCCTCTAAAAGGTAGGTATTTGTTTGTTTTTTGAGGTATTGCTGGTGATTAAGGTGGCAATGAGAATTGAGAAGCATCTTGTGAATTTAAGGGATTTGAACGAATTAAGAGTAGATAGGAAAAAAGCTCAACTTAATTTTACTCAGTAGTCATCTCAATTCCTGTCCATTGTTATTGGCACTCTTCCGATACAAAGGATTTAATTTTCGCGATTTTTCACAGGCTCATATAATGACTGAAACAATTTATGAATACCCGTCCAAAATTATGTGATCACAATTTTCTTTCTACGTCTAAATATCGAACGTATATTATTTGGAAAAAAAAGAATACCGAAGGGATATAAAATTTTGCCAATGTAGTAAATAGATTTTCATTACAAAACGTGCTGTTGTAGACATACCCACCTTACATGTGCTATGTCTCCTCATCTTCAGATAACACATCCAAATGCTTTACGTAAACAAAGGTGTACAAATATAAACCCCGTAATAAATCCATCAAGAAACGTCTCACATCATCACGGCTCAAATCGAATTTCATTTGAAATCTAATAACTAGCCCTATCTACCGAGTGATTTGTTTTGACAGGCCCTTCCTTGGGGACTTGCGAGTTAAACGGCGTATGATAGAACCACCTAACTTATAAAGTAAAATAATTATTGTATTAACTACCTAATGTAGTTTTAACTTGACTGCCGTTGGTACGTAGTGGTTTAAATCAGACACGATTTTAAAAATTAATTTAAAAAATTGACTGATTTTCGAGGGTTTTTGGCCTAGCTTTTTCCCAACTACATATATATTAGAGTCGGCTTTGTGCTGATATTGTTGGGCATCAAAATAAAAATGAATGGGCCCTCTTTAGGAAAAACGGTAGCAGCGTAACAAACTCCTAAGCAACACTTGTTTTTCTGAAGTCTGTCAAAACAACCTCTTTTGCACGCACATAGAAGCTTCAGCATTACCTGGTGATGGCAAAGTTCGTGATTTCTTCTTTTTGTTTTGGTGCCATACCTACTTTACGCCAATAAATTCCAGCAATCCAATCTTGTACAAAACTAACATTAGTTACCAGAGAGGACAGGCATCGGAAATTGAAAAGTTCTACCCACTAAGTTATCAAGATCTTCTTGCGAGCCGGACTGCACTCGGCGTTATCTAACTCAAGTTAGGTAATCCAAACTATTGAGTCAATCAAAACCCCTGAAAAATAACGTTCATTTGAATAGTTTTTTTGCTAAGGACTTCTCCTCTCGTTTGGGGATTACTGACATCCATTAAAAGAAACAAGTTTTTGTTTTTCTGTAAGAAGTAATTTTTTGGCCGTTAATGACGTGTAACCCTTGCTTCAGATTACTATCGCGCACCCAACAGCCAACGCCGACGCCGATGTTGACGTTATGCGGCGCGCCGCCCCCCTCAAGGAAACGAGAGGAGTTGACCGCGCTAGCCAACCTCAGGAAGAAGGTGTCGCCTGCTTTGCTGCAGCCAGAAAGGTAAAACATGATAAACGATACAGGATAAACTCAGTCTAATTGTAATTTGTTTGTCCCACGTTGGGCGCCAAAAGTTACTCGATCATTCTTCTTTTAGTAAACAACCAGAAATCTTTACAAAAAATGTCTATGTCACTACTAGATAAGATTAAAGAACTAGAAACTATACATAATTGTTCAGTAACAGTCTACGCTTAATTGTCTCAGTCCCACGGTGGGCGCCAAAAACTTTATCGAGGATCAGGGTAATATAAATACAGTAATGGGTACAGACTAAATAAAGCATATATTACGTCATAAGAGCTTATTCATCGCATGTAACACAATAAGCAATAATCTCCACATTTTCACGTTCATTGGAAAACAAAGCGAAAACATCTTTGAAGATTATACCCACGTACAGTTCGCGATACGCCTTGCACATCGCGTGCTTAACTCCAATACCTGCCAAGGTTCGACGCGGGGGTTGGAGTGGGGAGATAAGTACTACAATAGAATGCTCCCTTATATATAACTTCCCCGATATGCCAAGAAAAGCACGCAAACCTATCTTGATGCGGTATTTCCGATTGTCTTGTCATTAAAGGCATGGAATGTTATGGGGGTCAAGTTATCTAGCTTCCCATGAAAGGCCGATGGTATTTCCAATATAATTAGATTACTGACTCTAAGATAGGATACTGATTAATAAAGTCTTCATATAGTGACTGGTTGATATCAAAAACTACTGATTGATATTTTAGTAACCTTACTGCCATTCAGTCGGTGACATTTTCACTACCCGGAAAAGAACTATATTATGTTCACTAACTTCTCATCATAATATCAACTGAGGCCGTTGAAAATATCTATACATATATAGTAGATCAAATAGATCTTCGGCTTCAGCACTTGACCCCTCACTCGACGCTCGAGTTTGCAATTAAACTGAGAAGCGCTTACATATGGATGACCCTTGACGACTCCACGACTCGTTGAAGACTGCATTTATGCAGGCATATAACCTTTGTGGCACCTATATTTTATCC
The DNA here is from genome assembly GCF_030705265.1 of Helicoverpa armigera. Classification (NCBI taxonomy): domain Eukaryota; kingdom Metazoa; phylum Arthropoda; class Insecta; order Lepidoptera; family Noctuidae; genus Helicoverpa; species Helicoverpa armigera. The sequence continues at coordinate 12,584,778 of NC_087124.1, read as the reverse complement.
TGTACTAGTAGCCCGTGGTACATGTTTCGCTAAGTACATAAAGTCCACCATTTTGTTACAAAAAATATGATATGTATGAGGAACCGTTCGACCGATTTTGTGCAAACTACACATAAACTATCTGCTAAATATAATATATTTAAACAGATGCGAACGAGTAAAATAACAATATGCGAATGAGTACAGATTATCCCGATCTCATAGACCTAAGTATGACAGAAGTAAACAAAGATTTTGGCTGATAAAAATAAATTCTTCATAATAGCTACTTTGTGTTCAGTTGGGTGGACGGACTTAAATACACTATAAAGGTTAAGGGATACCCTGGGATACCCCAAAGGGTCGTCTTTTGGACATACACGTACGTGCTTTGATGGCTTAAATAGAAGTAGATACATGGATAGGCACCTACTGGTCCCGAGGTACCGAACGAAAGACTTTGTAAGCACTTACTATAGAAGCATTTAGTGACTGACACTGATAAGTATGTATGGTGTACTATTATTACTTTGAAAGAGTTCTAATTCAAAGGGTTATTTTGTTCACAGGAACGCCTACAAAAATGACAATGAACAGAACAAGACCACTATCGAAGAGCCTTTAGACAACAGGCCTAAACTTTTACAAAAGGTAAGTCTAGCTTACTTTTGCATGTCTACAAATTGTTTGTGTCTAGGCTAGACAGGTAAATTGTTTTCATATTATTCGTCTTGTTGTTATAGTAGGTACATTTTTGGTTCATACATAGGTATTTACGTTTTACATAGTTTCAATTTTCATGAGTTATTTTGATGAGAATGAATGGCAAACCAATTTTGATTTATTTTCAGATCTATCAGGTTTAATTACAATCGTAGAAGTAGGTACCTATTTTATACTTTGGAAAAAGTGCGTTAGGTAGGGTTAACAAATTATAACTTTTACAGTTTTTATGAAAGGAATTTCCCAAATCTCTGCTCTCGCAATCTTTCGTTACTATACAAGACTTGTGCAAAGTTTTCAAGGGCACGACAGCTGCTGCATAAAGCATTAAACATTAACATGTCATTGTTTACGTCATGTAATATGCATAATATTATGATCTCGGGCAAATGGAACGCGCCCTTGACCTCATGCGGAAGTGCGGAAATGTTTTTGGCTCTTTTTCCGAGGGCCCGATCGTGCCCACTGAGCTGTGTTCAACCATGAAAATGACCTATGACGTGACAAAAAGGTTAGGTAAGCTCGCTGCTCGCTCCAAAAAGTTCGAAACTGGATTACGACGCCATTTTGAAAATAAGTAGTTTCGATACCAAAGCACTAAACCATTGGCATTTTATTTAAGCTCTGTTTAATAAAGTTTTGAATTTAATTCTGGATTTCATATTCAATTTGTCGTTAATAAAAATCCATTAAATCTTTTAATCATTAAATACTCTTTCGATCTAATCTGTCCCAAAGTGGCACCTACCTACCTAAACGCAAATAACGAAACCTAAGTAAGTATATTAGCTAGCTTTAGATACTACACAAACAATTGTAGTACCTAAGCTATTTTTCATTCTTAAAATTAACGGTTACAAAAACCAATTGATTGATGGACGAAGGCTGAGTGCGGTAACGATCGAACTCTTTGATTATAAACTTCGTTGAAAGGGTATCGGAAATCGAAGGAGGTTCTTAAGATTTTAGGGAAGCTATCAATCCTTGAAGCCGACCTACAATTTACTGATCGGCCTACCGATATCGTGAGTAACTAAGATGGATCGACGGAAAAACTGACAGTTCTATTCAGACCTATAGCTTAAGAGGACGAATTGGAATTTTTGGCGCCAAGGATGTCAATTTTTCTCAGTAAATACAAAACGGATCAAAATACAACTTGGTTACCTGAAAGTTCATGATATAAACCTTATTTTGTTAGTTGTAGAAACATGATTAGGTAACTTTTATAACAGAGAAAAATATATCAAACATACCTCTTTTTAAAAAGAGATTCACATATTATGGGCAAACGGGACCGATTAAAGCCTCTTAACTTTTTTAGTACTTGAGTATATACATACTCTTTAAAATTGTAGTAGGATTTTTTATCAAATTATCATTTCTAAATAATAAAATTACAAAACCATTTTGTCGCTTACGACTTTTAGTTATAAGCTAGCGCGCGTATTGTTATCCTCGCCCCGCTCAGACGCTCCGACCCCTTTTGGCGCCTTAGATGCGCGTGCCGGTTATGGAATTATTGTTGACCACTTCCTCGCCTTAAGAAATCTGTTGCAAAACAAAGATGTAAGTACTTTCTCTAATAACAAAAGCTTAAATTGAACAATCTTATGTACCTTCGTTTGGGCATATTATGTGAAATATCTGAGCATAATAACATTAGGGACTTAGATACTACTTACCTATGCTGCTCATGAAGCCTCCGGCAAAATTTGACGCCCTATAAAGTCGGTAAATATGTCTGAAAATAAATATGTAAGTAGGTAAACCTACTAAGAAACATTCATAGTTTCGTAAATTAACACCACTAAAATCGCTTATCACCTTCAGATCATTTGTCTATGACTCAGCAAAAACTCGGGAAACGAATTTCCTTGGCAGAATAATAGGGTTTCTGGACACAAACTTATCGCATAAAAAATCTCAACCAAATCCATTTATGACGGAAAAATAAAAATGGCTGTTGCCGGTTAGAATAAAAACGTTAACACCCCTTTTATAGCTAATCTTTATGGCCTAATGGTTTAGGTACAAAATTATTGCTCGCTTATTTGTATAAGTATAATTTTATATGCAGTTTTGAGATTGGAAGTCACATGAATTCTTGACTGATTTCCAAATTGTTTCATTGTCAAGAACCACTTTTCATGGCTATAATTTGGCATGTGTAACATACAAATCTTTTCATCTTAATATTCTAACCAAATGATTAATGGATTCAGTTCAATACTTTACAATCTACAAGTTAACTCCCTATCTCCAAAATTATTACGCAATTTTCTCTCAGAATGAACATGAAAGAAGTAGGAAGAGGTAGGTATCTTTTTAAAATGCTAAAGCCAGTTCAGTTGGCAAAGTTTTTGTTTTACCTACCTAAGTCATATTTTGACCCGTACCCGCGAAGAACAAATGACTAGCAGAGGTGCCAAGAAAGTAGCGCGCCAAAATGCGAGGACAAGGAACGTTAAGACTGTTTTCGCCCTTATTCACCTTCTTTGGACCCGCAAATTTTTTGTTATATTAAACATTGCAATAATGTCTAAAAGCCCTACCCACCGTACGAATTTGACCTATAAGAAGGTGCCTGGCCTACCTGCATTACGGCATCTCCGCACATCTTACTCCGTGTCCGTACCCTAATTGCCATGAACCTGAACATAAAGAAAGAAAACTTTTTTCTTCCCGACCTCTTCGTTAGCAGTTCGGGTGGGTTGTATGAAAAAAATCGGTAGGTACTTTGTCACGAATTCTGGCGACAGCGTGAGCTCTTAAATCTTAATTTAAGTGAGTCTAGGCGGGCGGAAGGGTTTTTTCGAATTCTTTTTAGAAAACAACGGACTATTTGGATCTTCTTTATAGGTTTTCTCGAGGTAATGTAGCTTTGATTGTTTGAAAGGGTTCGCGGAATGTCAGTTTCAACTTAGTGTTTCTGATAGGTAATTTTCATATTCTGATATAAAGAGGATTTCGTTAAAAATATTCCAACAAAATTTTCTCTGCGCCTTTCCTGTGGTTGGTTAAATTTTTTATTGAATTTTATTCGTATGGGCAAGTAAAATTGCTTTGGTTGGTATGAAAACAAACGTATAAAATTATCGTAGTGCCCACATATACCTACTATAGTTCGAACAATTATTCACTAGTTCCTTACGACTTACCAAGCAACGCCCTATTATTATCAGCGTTCACATCACTTTCCTAAGGAAATGAAGGTTCTCGTATTATTTACACCGTTGCTTTGTTACATTACAAGGCAAATAATGATAGGTTTTACGGTACTAGCTTACAAAATGACGCAATAAGGCTCTTTTCATATGCATGCGGCCACGGCACGGCTGTCGTGCCGTACGAAGTAGTACTTAATGTATGAGACATGGAGAGCTTTCAGATGGCACCGTGCCGTGGACTTCCATCTACATTTTTACATTTTTACCGCAGCCGTGCTCTGAACTTCTGAAAACCGTGTATGTGAACAGGCCCTTAGGCTCACTTTACACCGTGCACGTGATAAATTCGTAAGGTAGGTACTTTAGAATTTGAGTAAGGAATGTTCATGATAAAAATATTACCGGAAAAAATAAGTACCTACTATGTCATAGATTAAAATTGGCTTTTGAATAAAATAAATAATACCGAACAGAAACTAAGGGAAATTGTATTTTGTCAGTTCATAAAAAGCGAGTCAATCAACTGATTTTATGGTCGCCAAACACGCAGAGTCGTTTCAGATCAAAGAACTTTAGTTGCAATAGACAAGTCTAGTTTATGAAGTCGTTCATCATGGTTCCTTTTTGCTACCCCAGTCTACGACTAGGGTACTATGTCTAAAAGTACCTTGGTACTATGATTCTTATTTATTTTTGTTTCCAACGGTGTTCGAGCCTTATTTTTTCTTACACTGTGATTGATTGATAGTTTACCGGTATTATCTTTCAATTAGGGAAAGGAAAGTAGGTACAGTTTACACCTTATTACTTATATCCTCTTTGCTTTAAAAAAAAATACTGCAGATCTCAAACATGGCGTCAGCATAATTTATTTATCCCCAATTGGAATAAGGGATGACCCTAATTTCGTTATTTAATTCATCCTTGACCCAAGCTTATTTATGTTGAGTACACCCGGTTAATTAGATAGATTAGTTACAAAAATATTATTGTTTGAAATGCGATATGAATGTCATTCATTATAAAGTTTAATGAGTTCATAATATTTTTGAACTGAATTGAGGGAATATTTAAAAAATGCAGACTGTAACTGACGTGGAAAATATGAAACCTTTCAATGGCTTGCTATCATTTTTAGTCTACTTGTAAACACAGTGTAGCTTATGTCATTACATAAGAGTAGGTACTTACCTATAATTACTGGGTCCGTACGTGGGATATTATATTAATGGGCTCGCAGTAAGTACCTATGTACCCAACTGTATATAAGCCCATCTTCTGCGAAATTACAAGGGATTTCAGGTCTTAGAAGATATAATGGCTATCAAGCATCCACCAACGGATCTTTGTGTAGCAACCTCATTTGTAATCCATCTCGCTCTGAATGCAAGACCCAATTAACTGAGGATTTGCTTCTAAATCATAAGCGGAGATACTAACTGGGCTACGGGATTTTTTCCCAAGAGTTACCTATGAGGTGTTAATATATCATGTACTTCTGTAAGTACTAGGTAACATTATTTAGGATTTTTTTACGTTTGTTATACCGAAAAGGCTTTGAAACTACAGAAACGATAAAAAGATTATTTCACTGTTTGGAAGCGACACTTCGTGTCGGATCGAATAACATTTAGCCCGTGTGACAAGCTATCTACATATATGTTATCCCGGCGGTTATATCACGTTTCCAAAAGAATTCTTAAAGAGTCCGCGATAAAAACTATCCTATGTTCTTTCTCAAGGTCAACTCTATCTCTGTACCAAATTTTATTAAAATCAGTTCAGTGGTTTAGACGTGAAAGCGTAACAGACATTCAGATACAGACAGACAGAGTTAGGTACTTTCGCATTTATAATATTAGTAGGGATCGTTTATATCCTGCAGAGATCAGATCCGGCTTCGAAACTGATGTCTCCGTGTGAATATAGTGTTACTTTAGGTACATTTGTTACATGAAACAGCCTAAAACTTCAAGTGATTTATTCAAACCTAGCAAGTTTTAGTGGAAATATTTATCTTGGCGAGTGAGATGAATTTGTTTAGGGTCGTTCTGTTATCTTCTTTGCGCAGTCAAGTTAGTTTAGAAACTCGCATTGTATCATACAGTAACTAAAGGACTTTTCTGTTTTTCTATTTTATTGGACCAAACCTCGTGTGGCTGTTTTTTTTTTTAAATTAAGACGATAGAATTTTAGCTTAGACTATTACCAACTATGAAGGGGTCGGCTTGCAATCTTAAGGTGTCTACACACCAAAGCCGCTGATGCCGGCGGCACAGCCCGGGCGGCGGCCCAACCCGCCGGCCGTATTTTGTACAATCATGCCGCCGGCTTTCATAGAGTATTTGGCAATTACTAGAACACCACATGCCGCGGCAGTCGTGCCGCCGGGCTGTGCCGCCGGGTCAGCGGCTTTGGTGTGTAGATCCCTTTACCGAAAGCAACTGAGTAGGTACCAGTATTTTTCAATGATCGACTGCTTATCTGACCTCCTCAATCTAGTAACCCGAACAACCCAATTATACCCCTACCGGGTTAATGCTAAGCTTTTAAAATTCCAGTCAATTCTTTAGTTTCTATTGAAGTTTGTTTGTCTACGCTATTCATTTCCAATTCACATTCATAGTGTTGCGTAACGTTATTGAAATCTATGGTCTTGCTCGAATGGAAGCACTTTGTTGGCACTCTGCCATGTGATCGTGACCTTTTCTTATGCAACCAACGGCTTCGGTTCCAATATATTCAGGACTTTAGAATTCCCAGTTTCCCACGGTATGGAATACCTAGAATAAGTATTTTAGTCCAGTAATATATTTCTTTATGTAACGTCGACTCTAAGTATGGTAAGTCGCGTGGAAAGAAAGCCATGGCATGCGAGTAAGTTTTTAACCGATTTCAAAAATAGAAGGTTCTCAGTTTGACCTGTAGCTATGTATGTTTGTGCGCGATTATCTCTTATTTGGCTGAACCGACCTTGATGCGGTGTTCACCATAGCATTTGTTAGACGAAGACGATTTAGAGTGAAGGTTCGCTAAGTTAGTATTCATTGATGATTGAGTCGGTTTAATTATTAGTTATTGATATTTTATCATAGTAAAACAAACTAAGCAAGTGAAAAAATTCAAGCAGCATCCACTCCGAAAATTTTCAAACCGTTTTTAACGAATAAATCTGCACCACCCACGCCTCCTGAGAGCGACCCACGCCCCAGTTATTACGAATGCATTTCTGCAACGCTGGAATTATAACCAGATGCAGGTGCAACTTCACCCCAGCATGTATGAGTAATTTAGCCTCTTTGCAAGCGAGGCTCGAGGTGTGCCAACCGTGAAACTTTAAAGACTTGCACGAACCTCTGAAGAGGCTATATATCAATCCGCCTCCGTGAGCTGAGCTGAATAACTCAACGTCATTTAAAAACTGCATAGATTACTAGAAATTTTAAAAGTATTGAAAAATGAATTTCTCATTAATTTATAATGTGTTTAACGTGGTCAGGACGTGCCATTTTACGGCCGTTCTCAATATTTATGTACCTATCTGTTGTTTTGCTTACCATAGATAAAAATTTGACATTACTTGTATTGTATCCTACTAATATTATAAACGCGAAAGTTTGTATGTATGGATGTATGGATGTTTGTTACTCTTTCACGCAAAAACTACTGAATGGATTTTAATGAAACTTTACAATAATATAGCTTATACATCAGAATAACACATAGGCTACAATTTGTAAACATATTGTTCGAAATACTAAACCTGCGCAGACGAAGTCGCGGGCACCAGCTAGTAGGACTAATAATGTTAAAGTTCTATATCTCTAGTCTCGCTCTAGTTAGCAAATCAACGGATAGATAGAATATAGGAACGGCCGTAAGATGGGCACCTAAATATCAGAATGTAGAAAAGATTTAAAATTCGAATAACTATTTTCTTTTATTTTCAGCCAGTGCTTCTACGTTCAAAGCAAATAAACATCTAGTTTTTATTCTCCCTCCCTGCTCTAATACTTACACGTGGAATGCTTAGCTACTTACATAATATTGGAAAAATAATAGATACGTAGGTGTTCTAGAATTTTCTCTCGTATAAATCGGTCGTATTTGTGGCAGACGAAAGCCTGAGAGACTCCAAGCTTTTACTGTAATGAGAACAGCGGCCACTCGTCTTAAAGAGTTTGCTCCCCTTGTGGCTTTGGGCAGTTTGAGAACTGCCTCGGCCTAACCTCGGCTCACTTGAAACTTTTTTTATTTTTTACTTCATTTAATAACGGTTATTAAGGATTTTTATTTGTATATAATGAGATTAATTACAACTTCGGAACGCACCTCTCGAGTTAGAATTTGTAATAGGTTAACACTCTTTTGAAGCAAGACACCGTTTCACGTAAGCTTGTGAGGATATTCGTAGGTTAGGTACCTACATAGTTTAGTATAAAACAAGTACATATACCTACCGATATACCTCTACTTGCTTCTCTGAAGGTATAGATATGTGTGCGTGTTAACAGCACGATACCCGACTTGCACTTTTTAGTCGTGTTAAAAATCCCTAAGCGACAGAGCCTCATTAAAATTAATATACCTACATCTACATACCTACCCGCTTAACAATTTAATATCATTAAATTACCCACAAAAGTGTAAAATATGGCCAATTAAAACGTAATTATGTGTCCTTGTTACCCCTATCGCGTGCGGTCCAACTGCGTCCAATTTATTTCAAGCTGCATATTTGCATTTCGTTCAACAGTGGCGCCTTAATTCCGTATTATTTATAACTAGCCGTTTTCCCGCCGCTTCACCCGCGTCCCGTGGAAACTATACTGCCCGTACAGGGTAATATGTAGCCTAGGTATGTTACTTGGAAAGAGTGCAGCTGTCCAACAGTGAAAGAATTTTTTGTAGTGCACCAGTAGTTTCGGAGCTAAAGGCTCCAAGGCCGGGTACAAACAAACAAATAAACAAAAAATGATTCCTCTTTATTATATGTATTAGTACCAACTACACGAAATAATATGGTAATTACTGTGTTAATGCTGGTGTGATGTACTGTCAAAGGATAACGATCTAAGCTTGATTGATTGGGGGACGCCAAGTGGGTCGCGGTCATAAATGAATAGGAAAAAGATTCTCTCATAAAAGTGCGAGCTTTTTATAAGCGCTAGTGTTTATTGTATAAGTAGGTACCTGCCTAATGTAAAAAAAAAAAAAAAATAAGTTGGTATAGTTTATACTGATGGTCTCCGCTAAATATCTCTATTTATTCTATCTAGCCAGTACATTAAACTCATAACATTATTTTCAAACTGGATATGTGTTATCGGAGAGAGGCAGAGGTGCACCTTCCATTACATTTAACAAAACCTAGGGTTTTGTAAAAGATATATCAATCATTTCTAAAATAGACGAAAGCATCAGGTGCGCCAAGTGATTGATGAGCCAATAAAAACTAAATTTTTACCTGCAACATGAAATTTACTACAGGTACATACCTCTACGTAGCTTCCGTCACCGATCCTACATTATATAAGTACTTACTCTGAAACTTCGAACCGATATTAAAAATGAATTATGGATTTTCACAAGCAAGCCCGGAGTTTTATGACGAAAACCGGGGGATTTTACGATTCAGTCTTAATGACTAGCACATCTAGAGGTATCGGTAGGTAGGTTTTTATTTTATACAGATACCTATGGGCTGTAAACCATCATCATCATCTCGAACAAAGTTAATGACCTAACTGAACCCAGCTCTTAAGCCGACTTTTAAGACCACGTGGTATCAGATTAGATCGGACCAAACGATCTGACCAAACGCCGTTTAACTACGCTCTTAAGTACAATAAGTATAAAACATGACGTAGGTCCATTATCCCAAAATACTTCACATACCTAAAAACCTACAAAATGTATGACGCAGTTCCGATTCGTTGTTCGAGAACTGAGAAAGACTCTCGAAGAGCCGAATATAAAACAAGTGAGCCGTATTATGCCTCGTGGAGTGCGGCTAGCATGGAGAACAAAATGACTAGCGGAGGTGCCATAACGGAAAATCTACCAAGAAAGTAGCGCGCATTTTATTTAAAATAAATAAAATAAATAAATAAAGTAGCGCGCCAAAATGCGGGGGTCGCTGTCTTCACTCTTATACCTACACCTTTTTCGGACTCTTGTAATAACTAAAATCGTTGACAGATGTCTCAAAGAACCCGTTAGTTCACTCATAACTGATCGTTTTGGCCATGCTGCCGTAGCTACTTGGCCAGTAGACCTAGAAGAAGGCGCATGACTTACCTTCATTATGGCATCTCCGCGCATCATTCCTTACTCCGTAGGGTAGACCGTCAATTTCCAGAATCTTCCAATATTGGATGTTGCATAACATTTTTCAATTTAAAATATTACTTATGATGTAACGATATGACGTTGGAATTTAATATCACTACTAGACCATATAAATTCTATCCTGCAGAATACGTGAAAGTAGATAATTTATGACAAGGTCTTTAATGGTTTGGTTTCGTTCATATTTGTAAAAGGTAAGGTTTTAAAAGAGGATTAAATAAGCTTTTATAAGGGAGCATATAGGTATCTATATCTTTGAAATGATGACTAGTACGAAATTCTGATATTCGAATCCATGATTCCTAAAACAATGATCTGAATATGTACTTAAGTGAAAACTTACGCCTAACGAAAAGAGTTTTACTGAAATGTTTCTTATAATATAAATTTCAGGTTCTGCAGTCTAGGCCAGTGAGTATGGTGGTGCAATGGAGCGAGGTCCGCACAGCTTGGCAAGACAGCGACTTCATCACGGAGTGTTTGTGCTGGCACAACGTTTATCGCCAACGTCACGGCTCCCCGCAGCTCTATATGGCACCTGAGGTGATTTATTCGACAAATGCAACGCTTTCCGACTCAAATATTCATCTTGATAGTGCCTTTGCCAAGTCCCACGGTGGGCGCCAAAATAAAACTGCATTGTAAAGTATTCTTATACGATTCTGGCAGTCGTTTTATTGCATAGAACTACTTTATTATTTAATTTCAATTCCATTTTATTTCTTTCTGAGTATTAATAAAAGTACGTACTTGAGTCTGCCCCACGTTGGGCGCCAATTATAAACATCTCGGTTCATTAACTCAAGGGTTTTTTATTCTGTTTTTTTCAATAGCTTTGCGACTACGCCCAAGCGTGGGCAAACCACCTAGCCCATACAAACAAGTTTCACTACAGGAATGACCGCGATGTTGGTCAGAACTTGTATCAACGGCCTGTCAGCGCTTTGCAGCCTGACGTCACAGGTAATAATACTTCTTTAATTAAAAATGAGTCTTAATACTTCATAATAAGATCTATTTTTGTAACAATCGTTTGTTTTTCTACAGGCCAAGAAGTGTCTTCCTATTGGTATGCAGCAGTACGCCAGTATAGTTATTTTAAAGAGCCCGATGTTTTACACGCCAACGTCAATGCAGGTTAGTTGAATGTGAATGGATCTTATTAGAACAGAGTAAAGTTGACAACAGTCTGGAAGTTCCAGCAAAAAAGTATGCAAGAAAAATGATTAATTATCTTACAAGAAATATAACGACACTTAAGCTAATTAAATTGTTTTCAGGTCATTTCACCCAAATGGTATGGGTAGCGACAACATTCTTCGGGGTCGGGAAAGCTCGCTCCAGGGACGGCAAAGTCATCGTCGTGGCGAACTACTCCCCTCCAGGCAACATGTCCGGCCAGTTCGAAGCCAACGTCCTCCCCCCACTTCCTGAGAACTTCCCCGATATCCCCACTCCCCCGCAACACTGACGACGGCTATCCATACGTGGCAGAAGGCTCAAGATCGACGCCACGTTTTTACATTAATGCTCGACATCTTAGCTGGTTACCATGGTTACCAGGTGGTCGTAGTCAACAGTGTTTGGTAATTTGGGGGGAAATGCAAAAATTCAATTAATGTTGTGATGATTTTGAGAGAATTGAGCTAGTGTGGCCTATTGAAAATTTAAGATTATTTAAATGTCGGTTATTCTTCCAAATGTTAAAAAATCGAACAAGATTTTACGGAGGAAATTCTGATTTGGAACTCTAAAGAAAGCAGTATTTAGGTACCGAGTCTTATGTCAATATGCAAGGAGGTTACATAGCGCATAAATTCATTCTCCATCGACACAGCAACAAGAACGCACCAAATAGGTATAATATTCCGTCTCGAATCACGCCGCCGTCCGCTTAGCTGAGCTAATACGTTCCGGTTCAAAATAGTGCCCAAAAAGATTCTTATCGGTTTTCAATAGATGGGTGTTAAGAAATTGAATTTCACCCTTCCTCTATTCATCATATTTTCTGTGATAACAAAGCGGTCGCTACTCACGCAATACATCAAGCTCAAAGCTAGTATCAAAGGTATTGGAAAAGATTTAAAATCTATTTCGTGACCATTCTTATAATTTGGCAACACTGGCATAGGGCTGAGTTATAATAGCAAAATATAGAACATTTATTGGAAGCCACCATTACTCCTTAATTTCGGCCACTTTAAATTAAAAACGCTTATGTAAATTCAAGTAACTTACATGAACATAATCATCAATCATTATATTGATGCTAAATACAGTCTAATGTTATATTTGCAAATGAAATGATGAACCCAGACCGGGAAAGAAAAAATGACTCGGGAATGTTCTTGATAGATACTGTATTTAATCTAAATAGAACCTTGTTATTGATCTTTGAAGTTTAAATTAGAATAGAAAAAGGTTGTTTTGCTCGAGCTTGATTTTGATAAAGTTATTTATAACATAGAAGCAATACAGTCATACGCACATTTTTAGGGAATAAAGTTATTAAATATAAGTTAACGCAAATTGCAAGTAGGCACAAAATATAGGTAACAATAATATTTTTTAAATCATAGAGTTCAAGGACCTAAGAAAACCAGGCACAGGACATAGACAGAATCTCTTATTGGTGGAGGTATGTTGCAGTCAAACAGAAACTTCAGACTCGCTAAGTTATTCAGTATTCCAACAGAAAGCAGAGGTAGACGAAGGTCTTTGCGAGGAAGTGGTGGTTGCTTTTCTACTGTTTGAAAGTATCACCTAAAATATACTTAGGTCCTACCTAGACTGTAGGTCCTCAAATGAAAGTCAATATTCGATAAGTAGACATGCCAACAATGAAATAACGAAAGAATCGCCATTAGCTTAGGAAATTAAAGTAGGTTGTCGTTCCCTAGAAGGTCCTAAAACAAAAAAACGCATAATTAGAATAGGATTCATTACAATGATCGCAGATGTACGTTAGCCTTATTAGATTTTGTTGGTGCTTAAAAGTCAATATAATACCTAATAATTGAAATACGTATAACGCCACATAAATTAATTGTAATATGGAATTATTTAATCACGTTACCACAATAAAGTAAAATAATTACTGTCGTTAGATTAAGAAATCCCTTCAAAATTATATTTAGAAAAAAATGAAGTGCATCGTCCATGAAAGCACGTTATATTCAAATTACACAGACACCAATACGAATCTCATGAGAATATAACTTAATAAATTATAAGTGTACTAGCAAAATGTATTATTTTAATAGAATATTCATAGACGATTTTTTTTTTATTGTGACGTGAATTCGTGGATGAAGATTTCTGTAGAAGCGGCGTAGAGCCACTTCAAGCAAAGGTGGCGCCACTGTCTTCATAATTATTAAAATACGTTTTTTTTTATGAATTCAAATGAATCTGTCGATATTGTAATTGAATATAAAATGGCGCCACTTTAGCCATTGATTTGAAAATGTTCTTCCTTTTGTTTAAAAAAACCCGTCTTCCTAAAGGTTGATGATAATTATAATGTACACTTGTTAAGTTTTTCCTGTTATGACGTATAATGCTTTGTACGAGTGTGTTAAGAATTTTAGAAAAAGATGATTGCGTGATTAATTCAATGTTAAGATACATAATATCATTAATAAGTGCAATAAAGTCTACGAGACAAGATCTCGTGATGTGGTATGTCAAGATACATGGTTCTCTATATTTTACTAAAATTATGCTGCATTCGTAACAGCGGAAATAGCTTTGCCATTGCCACAAACGTCAATTGAACATCTTTGTCCGGTTCCGGCACGCAATTTCTTTTTCCGGGATTACTTATTTTGCGATTGGAACAATCAATTATAGAACTCATTATTTAATGTAATTTTAAGTATACATGAGAGAAAATATAATATTTTGTATTTAGATTTAATATTGCCAAAGGCCCGTTGAAAAGCATAAGTCATTGTTTGGACGATTAATAATGAAAGTCTTTCGTATAAATTGTTAGTTAGTGCAAATTTAGTAGTCCTCTGATTGACTTCTCTTATATTATTTCGGTCTAATTTATCATGTTGAAACTGTTTAAACTATGTAGTTATTAGAAAAAAGGCTTAAATTCAATCTATACCTACTTCAGAAAATTGTACCTATCTTTACTACTTTCAAAATAAAATTCTACTTGTAGTATCTAGCTTAAGCTTGTTTTTAGACTTTGAACTTTACTGCACATGCTTTTAGGGCACAGATCTATACACTAGGCCTACTCATTTGTTTGTTGATAGTATTTTTAAGCTTTCTAACTACCCTGATATTTGGAACAGGGAAGCTGTTTTTAGATATTTGGTAGATTTTAAATAATTAGTATTTAGATACCTACTTACAGGAATGTTATACTGTTTAGTGTGCTGATGATTTTAATGCACCTGATTGCAGCGTGGCATCAAAGAGGTACATGATACACAGTGGGAACTTACAATTGGGCATGTTGCAATCAGGAATTTAAAGTCAAAAGCCCTTTTAGAACTACACAATGTGCCAAATTGTTGCATCTATGGCCTACTTACCATTCTGATAATTAATTAAGCCATCACAGCAGTATTATGACACATTAAAAATCTTTAGACAAATTTATTTCTTTAGATTACTCTCTATTATTTTATTTTGCATTTGTTGTTATTTTCGGTGATGGTATATTTCCTGTTTCTATTTTCTAGCCTCTTCTCCAAAAGTAAAAATTTGTCAGCGTTAAGGCGCCGTCAAATTAATAATCTAATTTATTGTTTGGAAAACCTTTTGTTTATAAAATATGGCACATTTGAGTTTAATTGGTAGAAAACTCCATGTTTATTATTAATCAATGGCTGTGAATTGTTAACTGTTATATAGAACAGATATGCTTGGCAATATTTTTAGTTAATAAAGTGTATAAAACTATTACAGTGTTGTTATTCATTATCTTTGCCCAAAATAACCGGCTTTAACCATTAACTATGTAATGAAGAAATTTCAAAGCTCAAAAGTTAAAGACTGATCCTATATTGCAAAACTTAAATAAAAGTCAAATTGTGTTTGTATAGATTTATTACAGTAAAAATAAAATTAGTCTTACAATATAGAATGTTCACTCAGTCCACCTGTGCTTACAACTGGTGCACACGTAGTACAGTCTCATTTCCTCTTCAGCGCGTCTGGTCTGGCCCTGGAAGAACACCGCCTCCCTGTGGTTGCAATTAGGGCACATGTGATCCTTCGTCCTAGGTAGAGTAGGATCACTAACAACATCCGGGTTAATATGAGTTAATTCGTCGACTTCGTGCATAATTTTGTTCACATACACGCAGTTTGAGTCAGCCAGTTGCTTGTAATCACAATTCCTGCAGGCATACAGCAGAACTTTGTTGTTTTTGTCTTCGCGCGGATACAACATGTTGTTGCACTCTTGACAGAATTGTATTCCGACGTAGCCTGGGCCGCCATCCTTTCTTCCTAGATTTAATGTCATTGTACAGATTTATTAACAACAAGTCAACTCGGCGATGATGTTTTCACAGCTATGTAGCTTTATTTTTTTCTAGAAAACTGATTATCTGACTTTGCTTCATAAACAATCTAGATATAATGTGTCAATGTCATCATTGAAAAATGACAGTAAATTGAATGAATGATTTTCAGATTATTTATGTATAATCTGTATCGATTAAACCTTGCCTAGGCTTTTCACGATCGGTTTTTAACACACTTTTTAATGGTTTGCTTTATTGCTTTATAAGCTTATTGCAAAAGATTTTTTTTTATAATAGATACTTTTGTTTGAAGTTTCAGCAACATTTCTTGATTTTTCATCTACGGAAACCACAAACTTCGTTTATCGATTACTTTTTCTACATAGTGGTAACCCTAAGTTGGTGTTATTATGTTGGCCATAGTGATGAGTTGAAGCCGGTGGTTGGCTGGCAGGCTTGATAATTTCTTTTCCCATCCGTAGCCGATTGGTGTCGTGCTATCCAAATGGGTAAGGAATAGTTTTGTGCAGTATTTGTTATGGTTTATTTATTATTTTTGTTCAAAAACGTGTTAATAAGTGTAATAAATACGCATGCTATGTAGGAGTGAATTTCCAAATATAATTTCCCTAAAAAGTTGTAACTTATACGTGCACGCATAGGTGTCGGCCATGGCGCAGACATGTTTTTCTCGTGGTGTAAAACTAATCCGTTTCCATCCTCCTATTACCGCGTCAATCTAGAGGTGCAATAAAAGTTTTCCCCTTCACGTTACCCTGTTTAAATTATGGTGTATCGATTTCTGTGTCGTGCGTCGTAAACACAAGTGATAACCGGCTCCGTCAATATTTCAGGTAAGCCCCGTGGTATACGCACGGCGCGAAAGCACGTGAATCATCGCCGCGAGCAGCGATGGGCTGATAAAGATTACAAGAAAGCCCACATGGGTACGAGGTGGAAGGCCAATCCCTTCGGTGGTGCATCTCACGCTAAGGGCATCGTCCTGGAGAAAGTGTAAGTACGTCTCCAACCGTACTACTGCCCGTTCGTGGTAAGTCGATGGCTGTTTGTGTCACGGAATGCCCAAGTGTTCGTCAGACTTACACGCACTTGCATGTTTATATAGTGAAGAAAATGGACGCGGCAGTTGGTTAACGACGCTTCCGCACGCAGTATTATACTTGTGAATGTGTTCCTACTACAATCACAGGATAATACTGCGAGTGGCGGCCTCGCACTCCACCAGAAGACAAGACATGGACTTTGGGAGGCGAAGAAATATCATTCACTACTGTTTTTCGCAATTGTACTAAACCTAACCAAGTTATGTTTTAAAGCTAACTGTTTAACAAGTAGCATCCGTATTTGTCATGTTTTTGCATCATTTGAAATGCAAATAGTGAAACTTTCCAGCTCACTACTCTCTTCTCAATGTTTTACCGCTAAAATGCTGTTGTAAATACGAAATGCATGAAACATGAGATGTGTAAATACCACATGGGTCATTGAACTATGAATGAGGTTATACATGAGGCATGGTGTTTACGCTCTCGCGCCGTTACTTGCACACTCAGATGTGTATTGATTTTTTGTGGTTGTCAATTCTCTGTAGTAAATTCTTGAGCTATGTGTAAGACAAGTTGACAATGATAAACTCCATTAAAATTGGTTAAAGCAAATTGTGCACATGCTAGATTACACACACTAGCTTCCTGTTACAACAGAACTTTGGTGTTAGAAGTATAGCAGGTGCAATAAATCAATAAAAAGATAACTGATAGATTCCATGACTAAATTCATTAAAATCTGTTTAATATGTCCCATCACAGTATCTGAATGTTAGGTTTTACATTCCATTAGTAGATAAAAGTATTAGTTACAGTCTCCACCCAACATGTATAGGCTTATTAAATGTTACTCTGAACTGACTACCCTAATACCTGAGCTTACATGACTATTTGATTGACCACTTCTCTTTCTCCACAGTGGAGTTGAAGCTAAGCAGCCCAACTCTGCCATCCGCAAGTGTGTGCGTGTCCAACTGATCAAAAACGGCAAGAAAGTAACAGCATTCGTGCCCCGGGACGGTTGTCTCAACCACATTGAAGAGAACGACGAAGTCCTAGTAGCAGGATTCGGTCGTAAGGGTCACGCCGTTGGTGACATTCCCGGAGTCAGGTTTAAGGTGAGAACTTTTACATGTATTCTAGGTTCTTCATGGGTTGGTGGTGTGTAGTCAAAATTATACAAATTATTCAGTTTAAAACCTGAATCAAAATTTGCACTTCTGCATCTGGTTTTCTTAGTTTGGCAATCATTTTATTTGACAAGTTATTACTTCCATGAGTTGACTGAGATTTCAACTTTATTTTAACCGAGTTTGAACAAGCATATTTTTTTTTATATACTTTAAAAGTCACATGTTATAAGTTCACCATGTGGACAAAACTTGTTTCATCTGAAGTTATTCATATAAGTTGATAGCTATTATTTTTTATTTTAAACCATTGGATTATTGAAACCATTGGCAAATTCATATAAAAGGGGAAAGTCCTCATGATGATTTGCTTATTTTTAGTGGAGTATTTGCTACTCTGAGCGCCATGATGCAGTTGCTTGACTGACACAGAAATTGTGGAATGACTGAATAAAATATTTCTTGGTCATGTTGTTAACTTATTTTTTGTGTTCTCAGGTCGTGAAGGTGGCCAACGTCTCCCTCCTCGCCTTGTACAAAGAAAAGAAGGAAAGGCCACGTTCGTAAGCGTGACTTACACTGTGATAAGGTGAATATTTTTCAAATTCTAACCCAACTTCATTTGAGATTTTATTGGCAGATTGTACCTGAAAATTATTTAGATTCATTTTTCCACATTTGTTCATGGCCTTGTACACATGTATGTATTGTTGAATTTTTTCTTATCCTTCATTTCTACACGTGGCTGCATACAAAGTGATGTAATTATTTTTATTTGCTACTGCTGAATGCCATGACGCAACCTAGTGACTGATAACATTCCTCAATATAAACAAAGGAAGGAAAATGGAATGCTTGCTAACAGACGCGTTTTTTGTTCCAGTGACCTGCTGCTGCAAAGCTGTGTTGTTTATAAGTGTACATTATAAAATGTAAATCCAAGTACATAATAAATTGTGTACGCCAATGTTTATCTTTTATTACTTACCAACCCCATTCAAAATCCTGATTACTGACAGTACTAATTTGCACGATGCACATAGGGGTATTTTGCATTTCTAGCCGGGCGAAACTAGAAAAACAAACTTCAACAGAAAAGAAAAATTTTATGCTTGTTAGAAAGCCAGGTAACTACTGAACAAAATCCGACCATTTTCAGGCTCCTACTCCCGCTCCGTCCAGCCACAAACCTCTCGGAACTTGATCATTGTGACATGCACTCGCGTTAGTTTCTGGCACATTAAAAACGTACCGTGTTTGAAACCTCAGAACTTTTTTATTGTGAGCTATTTAACCAAAACTACTATGGATTATCATAATACAGATAAGAACAGTTTTATTTGTTAGGATTTAATAATGTTTACGTGTATTTTTTAAGGTTCAAAATCAATTCTTAAAGTTCAAAATGTTTGAACCGTTTTTTAATGAATTTGTACCTTTCACAGTGAATATAGTTACCTTCCGAGTACTTCCGGCTAATGATTTCTGTTGTAACGTATTACAAACACTGTCAGATGATAGACATTACACACATTAGGTGCTACTTTTGGCAGAACTTAGACGTTACTGCTGGTGTAGACTAAAAACAATTAACCATTATTTTCAAGCAAATTATTAAATGTTTTCTTTTTAACACGCTTATTTACTGTTTTAGGCATACCAGGGAGCTCTAACTACAAACATTTAAGTAGAGAATACCTGTTCAACATGATTTTTATCTAATTAGTTAGTCAATATAACCTTCTCCAAATCATGAATATTCCTTTATTTTTTAAGTAGAGAATACCTGTTCAACATGATTTTTATCTAATTAGTTAGTCAATATAACCTTCTCCAAATCATGAATATTCCTTTATTTTATCATCGTATCAGCCCATAATACTCACTTTTGAATTAAGGCCTTCTCAATGGTTTTCTGTAAATATTAGTAAGTCCTATCTACGTTACAGCAGAAAAACCCGCACTAATCGTTTCGCCCGGCTAAAAATGCAAAATACCCCTATGTGCGATGTGTGCAGTTTCAAATAAATCCATGAATGAATATGAAAGAACAAACATCCAAGTAGGATGCAGTTATATGCATGACAACTACTCGTAGTGTGTGGGCTGTCATCGTGCGAGATGAGCGTTTTCTGGCCACCATAGGGCGCGGCCTGCGGGCGACAGACTAGGGACGTCTGTCGTCCAATCAGAAACAGGCCTCGAGACGGTGGCGTCGTATTGCACGCGCCTCTCTTAGTGGAGCTGTGGCCGCTGGGTGACGGGGCCCGCCTTTGAACATCTGATGAGCCAATACCTGTCGGGGGTGCGGAAGAATGCTTTGGCGATACCCGTACCATCGACAATAGGTAATAGGAAGGCAACACTGGGTCGGTTTTTAGCCGGTAAGAGTCCGGCACACCCCCACCGACCCCAGATGGAGGGTGACCCCATGAGGATTTTCCCCCAAGCGTTTTCTCATAATAACAAAATGGTACCGTACCCACAATCATAGACTTTTCCGGCACTTAGAATGGAAATCGTCAAAATCCCTACTACAGGGCGGCATGAAATGAAAGTCGGGAATTATTATTGCTAAATATATTTCATTGCTCTGATTACATTAGGTACATGTTTACACGAGCCGTGTGGCAGCGGTTCCTACATACTCTACGCCTGACTACTGGGCAAGATATTCAAAAGCTATTATGTCAGGGCTGAAATTTTCATGATAAGAGTTTAGAGCTGAAACTAGTGTATCTGACGTCGATACTGTCGGAAAATGGTTAAGTTTAAGACAGGGCTAGACCCTAACTTGTGTACCTATGAAATATTTTCTATATGCGCCAGCTTTTAGCTATCGAATGTATATTAGTTTTTTTTTTCTAGGTATATTTTAACTATTCTGAAGAATATTTTCAATTTACATATGAGAACTAAGACTTGGCGTTACAACGAAGCATGGGTTTCTGACGCTTTAATTAGTTACGTAGATATACTACTGTTTTATTAGATACCATTACATACTAAGTTAGTTCAAAAATAGTGTCTTTTAAATCGGGGTGCGAAGTAAACCGGTGCTTAGACAACGAATAAAACTTAACTTACATCTACACTAGTAATGAGAGTTGATGATATTTTGATTACGGGGTTTTCTCAATGATTACATGGATTAAAGTTTACATGAGCGAGTTAAACCGCTTTATTACTAGTTGAACCTAATTTACACACTAAACTATCAAATGTACACTTTCCAATAAATTATATTATTAAAATCGGCCTCTTATTTTCGATATCTTTTTTATATTACTTATCACACCTTTAGATACCTACATCATTTTCAAAAATACACATTTTCGAGTATTATATCCGACTCTAAAATCACAGTCCAATCGAGATGTCGTATTAGGTAACAGTGCGCAGGAGGGTCGGCGGCGACCCCAACGTTCTATACAGGTACGTGGAAACAAAATATAAATATATCTTATAAACGAATGTGTGTTGCAAGCGGGGATATTGTCTCACACTGAAAACAATTACTTTTATATATACTTTTGGCTATTTTATAAAGTTTTTATCTTTCGAGTATTAAGAACATTAATATCTTAGCCGAAGTGAATAATATACGCGGTTGCAACACACTGGTTGAACAAAATCAACATTAATATTGCCTACATGAGTCAAAACTTCAAAAACAAAATATGCAGGTTCTACCAGAGCGTTAGAAGATATAGACTAATTTGTTTAGTTACAGACAGACCTCTATTTAAATATTTTACAGTTCTGCTCATGATAGGCAATCCTGGTATACGGCTGCATATTGTTATAAGTTGAAACTCATTAGACACAAATAAATAAACCAACAACATAATGAATGGTTAGGCCACTCCCGCGATACTAAACGCCCATTCAAAATATATAAAAACAGTTGAATAAACACAATACACTTATGTATAATAATAACGATTGTATTATATTACAAATGTTCAAATATTTGTCTTCTAGATAAAATCCTATATTCCGATCAAGTTATGAGAATATTTTTGCTTTCTTGAGAAATAATTAAAACATATCTTTATTTACTTTCAAGATCATTTCCTACCTAAATGGTAGAATTGGCACAATTTTATATAGAAACACTTCCATGATTGGTAGATTTTTAAAATAATTACGAAAAAGCGCAAATAATTACAGAATAATAAGTGAGGATATTATCTAGAAGACTATAATTAACTGGAAACCAAAGATTCCGTTTTACATACCCAGACAATGGGTAGTTATATGATCATGAACGCACACCTTACGATAATCATCTAGTTACATAATTAGTTAACTTGGATCCTTAAACCTACAGCTACATTCATAATATAAGCTTATATTCAAAACTAATAAACTTTGCGTAAAATTGGATACC
Organism: Helicoverpa armigera; assembly: GCF_030705265.1. Taxonomy (NCBI): domain Eukaryota; kingdom Metazoa; phylum Arthropoda; class Insecta; order Lepidoptera; family Noctuidae; genus Helicoverpa; species Helicoverpa armigera. The sequence goes on along the minus strand of NC_087124.1, from coordinate 12,562,473 downwards.
ACACAATTGACTATTTGCGGATTGCAATAACCGACATTAGCTTCATACAAATTATGGATAGATCGGTTATGGCAATCCGCAGTATATTGATTTCATTTTTGGTTCATGATTTCAAAAGCGATTCTGTCATATTTTTAGTCCTTTAAAATTACCCCACAATTTCCACAATTGCCACAATTTCATACAAATTTTAATAGTCAGAGATTATTGAGTTACTTGAAGCATATTTTAATATTTTTTTACATTATTTTAATAATGATTTGATGTAATATTTAAATTTATATTCGCTATGTGTACAGTAAAAGTTTGTCTACTGAAATGCAATGATTCGAGAGTTATATAAAAAAATGCTTTAAATGTACAATGTATATTGATTAACATGAGTTGATTTTCTATGAGATTTTGGAATGCCATTCACTTTATAAGCAAAAACGTTTTTAATTATCACATCTATAGGCAAAAAGAGGGTTTTTTATTTTTTTGACTAGTGAAATATTCTAATATAGTTCAGCTATGAACTTAGCTTACCCACTGGGTTTATTCGAATAGGCCTCATGGTTTAGAGAAAAGCTAAATTTACAAGGATGTGATAGTAAGATTCCTACATGAGCGATGTAATAAAATAGCGAGTATAGAATTACTTGTCCTATATCGTTGCTTATACGGAGTGGCACCGAGGGCGGCGAATGATTTCCAATTTTGTATCCGGAACACGCGCTGAAATCTAAGAAAAAATATAGTAAGCTTGAGGACTTCGTCTAAGTGAGTTGTGACTTCGATAGTGAATGGTGCTAATAGGAGTGAATCTGTTAGCTGAGGGTGAGATGCGAGTAAGTATTGAGAAGTCTATGTGCGAGGGGTCGGTATGAGAGTGAGTTATGAGCTTTGGTGTGAGTTAGGGAATGATGGATGAATATGAGCAAGAGTTCGTAATGTTAGGTAATTTGAGAACTAGGGCGAGTGAGTTTAAAATAGAAGTAAAGGACGGGTAAAAGATAGACTATACATTGTGGAATGCAAATAAATAAAACGAATAAAGTTAAAGTATAAAATTGGGGAAAGATTTACAGATTGAGTTCAAGATGACATAATGATAAATGAGAAAAAAATTGTATGACATTCAAATATGAAATTGAAAGAAGAGTACAACAGAGTATTTGTAAACTCACCAGGCGCGTCTGTATGGGCTAGGTATCGTTGTTGTCTGGCCGCGGGTAGTCCATGGTCTTGATATAGGCGACGGCGGCGCAGAACTGGGTCCACCAGTATAGGGCTTCGCCTTGGAGTGCCGACCCGCCGAGGGCGTTTACCAGCTCGATCGTTGAGAGCAGAGATGGTGGGTTTACCTGGGAGAAGGAATAGATCGTATTTCATAATTTCGCTTCCTCTAAAATGTTATGTTTCAGTTTAGGTTTATGGTGATAGTAAAAAAATTGTCTTAAATACAATTTAAAAGGTTTACCGGTTTTAATATGACGAGTAAGATTGATAAAGTATATGTGGGCGTTAACCTAAAACTCATTCTTAGAGTGCGTCCTGCGTGGGCCAATCAACGCGAACGCGATACTGAGTGATACGAAGCGAATCGAAATATGTACGCTGCATCGCCGTACCGTGCAACGTCACCGTCACGTATACCACTTCAAATGGAGTTAACTGTTTCTTGTTTTCGGGTCGCGGGGACGTCACTTTGCATAGAGATCGCTTACGTAAGACACACTGTAATCATGAGATAACTTGTATATAAGCTTACCTTGAGTATAACATAGACGAGCACGGGCGTGAGGTCGTCTGCGGAGGGAGTGCTGCCCTCCGTCAGCCCCAGCACCGCCATGATCGACGTCACGCAACGCATTATACACGACAGCTGGATAGGATAGAAATTATTAGATGGAGATTCTTTGATTACAATGTACAACCCATGCCGATAAAGAATGGGATTAGAAATCGCGACAGCTGTATTCAACTCTCGCTCATGTGCTGTAGTGTATGAGCGAGAAGTAAATACAGCTGTCGCGATTTCTAATCCCATTCTTTATCGGCACGGGTTGTATAGACAGTGCAGGGGTTTATAAATGTTTTATCTCAAGGCAGCATGTAAGTCTTACTTATGTGCGTGAATGGATATGCACATTTTTTTTAGATAATTCGGCTAGAACTGAGCATTTCCGAGCTCACAATGTGTATATATGTGATTTAAACATCTGCTCTTCTGTCAATATATTTTGTTATAAGTAAATATACAACTATAATTGGGATTTTTTTATACATTTTTACATTAATAGAAGCTTATATTGATACCTAATAATATTACAAATATAATAATTCACGGGTTGGACAAGATTTTCATTACATAGATATGACCCACCTAAAGCGATTTTTGGTAGAGACAATGTGATGCATAAAGGTGGAAAATCTTTATTGTTTTGACAAATTCAAACGATTTTTCGACAAAGTAGGTCATACAATGTCATTGGCCAATGTTACTAAGTAAGTACATAGTTAGAGTACATACCTTATCCCTGGGCGTCCTGTAGACGGGCAGATGCCGCAGATGTCTCTGCGCGCGCGGGTAGGGCGCGGCCCAGCGGTGCGGCGCCGCGATGCCGCACGACCGCGCCGACGTCACGCTTGATACGCGACGGATGTGCTCGCTTAGCACCCTGTGTATGGCAGTACATATATAATATAATAAAATAAAATTTGAATATATCTATCGGTTAGGGGTCCTACCCGTCTTTCTAGCTAGAGGACAGGACGCGAGGAGAGTATAAATTGTAGATTGTAATATGTAGTCAGTTAACATTTGCCCGCTACGCATTTTCATAGAAAAAAGTTATTTCAAATGCACTAACTTTCCCTCCCATCGCCCAAACTAATGTTCAAGTTATTCACCAAAGTAAACTACCTCGACTTCAGTGAAATAGGTTCGTGGATTTTAAGAAACTTTCACAATACAGCTCGGTGTCTGGAAGTGAGTGATTCATACACAAATGCAATAGAAAGTATTTAGATATCAGTCCTCTATTATAATAGTTTAGTATACTCACTGATCTCGAGCTATATCTCCGTCGCCATTCGGGAACAGCACGTGCAGGTAGAGTCTGGCGAACGCCGCGCGTTCCACCGTCACCTCCGCGCTCTCCAGCAACGTGGGGGTAGCACCTACGCCGCAAATATATAGCAAAACATTAACATACATACTGCATTACAGGGAGTAAGTTAAGTAACAAAAAAAAATTGCGCAATCTAGAACATAGAACCTAGAAACCTAAAATATTTTAAAATGGCCTTAAGCCGTATTCATGGTGAACGGTTGTCAACTACTGTTATCAACCCTACAACACAAGGTGTTGCCAGCAACATGTTGACAGCAACTCCAGCTTTGTTTCTAAATAAATGTTTACCATGAATATGGGCCTTCAGGCAGCTGGACCACAAAAAAAAATGATCCTCAAAGTTGAAATCACGAACTTGCCGAAAGAATTACGGGACCATCATGCAAAAGAAAGTGGTGAAAATTTACTCGAAATCAGAGTCAAAATAGGTGTTTGAAAGTTAAGATTTCAGGCTTACCTTCCCAGGAGGGGTCTGCCTTTATTTCAGCCGTGATAGCCTTGATGCTGGCAGTCAGTCTTGGTGCTTTGTCATCCATCAGTTCACCCCCTGTAGAAACATCCAAGATTTAAATAAAACGAAACGTCGATTTTCAGTCCATTTTTGGATACGAGAAGTCTGTTATTGCGCAAATTAGCGCAATATTGCGCAACAGAAATAAGTTAATTTCCGATAATCGGGGCTGCCGCAGCGTGTTCACTACTTAAATCGTGACTTATAAAGAACCCTTTTTATGGTTTGTATACCATTTGGCTCATGGCCGTGAATAGTGTATAGAGGGAATCTATACATATAATAAAATGATAGGAAAGTCAAAACTGTACATTGAATTTTTTTTTTAAGAATACTTGGGGGGTGATCCATAATCGATTCTGAACCCAAATATGTAGTTTTTAGAATTTTTGTCTGTATGTCTGTATGTTTGTCCTGGATAAACTCAAAAAGTACTGCATGGATTTAAATAAAATTTTGCATGACTATTACCTGGGGGCCGGTTCAACACATGGGCTATATATTATCACGCTATCACCTACGGGGGTTGAGCAATGAATGATTAAATAAACGAAATTGGAAATTCTATATTGCTCACGCAGACGAAGTCGCGGGCAACAGCTAGTACTGAATATTTGTTCTCCATGGTCGTGGTACATACCGTGGTGCATGGCATGCTTGGTATGCGCGTGGTGGTGCCTCGCGAGGCGGCGCAGCGCACTGCCGCGCTCCAGCTGCTCCAGCACTCGAGCTGCGGCAGCGGCTCGGCAGCACCAGCAACATTCTTCGCGGACTTGACGGATCTGTCTGTGAGGATGATGATAAGAGTTAGGTATAGGGTTCATGCCTGGAGCTTTAAGACTTAGTTTACACCTTCAGTCTGGCGTCAGTTCAGCTAAGATTGATGCCAAAATGATAAATGAAAAACATGGTTTAAAAATATTTAGTTTTCATCAATCGTGAATCGGGATCATCAGTTAAGTTCATTTCATTCATCATTAGTTTTAATGAACTGTCAAAAACGGTTACTTTCTATGCAATTTGTATGAAAATGTGAAATATGACGTCACAGATTTTTTACATTATGTATTCCTTAAAAAAATGAATACAATAAAAATTAATATGATAAAGTATTTTACTTTGGACCTAGTCAAGCACCCAATTGTCCCGTCTTTTTGAGCAGACTGATGGGCCGAACTGACGTCAGAAGAGGCATGTAATCTATGTTTAACTGTATGGTTACGGTACCTGGTGAGCGCATGATCACTATGCGCGAGAGCTGCCCTACACGACGCTAGGTACGCAGCATACGGGCGACGTGCTGCTAGATCCGCCCGTAACGCCGCCGCTAGCCGCGCCGCCAGCCCCGCGCTGTGGCCGAGAGCTCGGGCCAGCTCGTGCGCGTGAGCCGCGCCCGCCTCGCCCGCCGCCCCGGCACCTGCTGCACGCACCCATTCCACGAGGGATGTGCTTGTGCAGCGCTATATACACACATACATATAATGTTAATTTGAAATAGCTCAAAATAGAAAAACTTTTTACATAGAATTTTCTATAGATAGCACAGAAGTTAACACAAGTATATTCTTACGTAAAGATTGAATTACAGCTTATTAAGGTATCTTCTTTTCAACCGTTTAGGTCGTTGACAGTTCTGTCAGTCAATAACAAAGGATGATGAGTAAAATTGGCCGGTATATCCAATAAAAACGATTCGCATATCAAATGATAGCTTATACCCTAAGCTTCATTTTTTGTTATGGGCAAAACATTGTAAACCACCGGAGAACGAAGATATGACACCTGATAGCATAGGACAGCCCATGGACTTGAACCACTTCATTCCGTATGGGAGGGCCGTTTAAGTGCATTATTATTGTCAATAATTGTCAGAACGAGTCACAGAAGGTGTCTGAGCCCATATTTTCCAAGTTTATTGAAAAAAAAAAGATTATTTAGCAGGTATTATTTACAACGTATGGTGTACGTATTTCGCCGTTCTGGTGAGTCTAAACGGCATAACCAATAAAAATCATTTGCATATTAAATGATAGCTTATACCCTAAGCTTCATTTTTTATTATGGGCAAAACATTTTAAACCACCGGAGAACGAAGTTATGACTCTTGATAGCACAGGACAGCCCATGGACTTGAACCATTTCATTGCGTATGGGAGGGATGTTTAAGTGCATTATATTATTGTCCATATTAGTCAGGACGTATCACACAAGGTATCTGTGCTCATATTTTCCAAGTTTATTGAAAAAAAAAAGATTTTTTATCAAGTAGTATTAACAACGTATGGTGTACGTATTCCGCCGTTCTGGTGAGTCTAACCGGCATAACCAATGAAAACCATTTGCATATTGAATGATAGCTTATACCCTAAGCTTCATTTTTTATTATGGGCAAAACATTGTAAACCACCGGAGAACGAAGTTATGACACTTGATAGCATAGGACAGCCTATGGACTTGAACCACTTCATTGCGTATGGGAGGGATTTTTAAGTGCATTATATTATTGTCAATATCAGTCAGGACGTGTCACGGAAGGTGCATGTGTCCATATAAAAAAAAAAATAACAGGTAGTAATCAATCTATCATCACCAATGACTTTTGACTGTCCTGGCTAACAAGCCTGATGTACCATATGATGAGAACTCTGTGAAAGCTGACAAACAACTTAAATAACTTTATTCTACTGATAAAACCCCTCATGTATCCTTGTGGACCTGACCACCCGGTTGGTTACTATTTGTGTATCACTACATAGGATAAAACAAAGTCGCTTTTTCAGTCCTTATATCCCTATGTCCATTTGCATGCTTAATTCTTCCAAACTACGCAACGGATTTTGATGCGGTTTTTTAATATATTATTATATCCAAAGATAGAGTGATTGAAGAGGAAGGTTTGTATGTGTAGTAATATCCGTTAAATAGTGAGAAAATACTGTTTTCCCGTGCGAAGCTGGGGTGGGTCGCTACTTTTCTAATAATTCGACAACCCAGGACCGACTATCCTGGTGCCGCAGAACGAGGAAATGCTATCTCCAATAATGAAAATAGTATACGGTGGTAGAAGTAAAAGTATTCAAGTTTTGTTTTGCTATTAAAACAATTATGCCTAGTTAAGACCGATTTTTATTGATAGTCTATCCTAGGCTTATTTAAATAAGTGATAAGTTGACTAAAATACATCATACAATGATTTTTTCTATTATAGATTTTATTTTAACAAAAAAATGGGTGCATAAAGTATAATTCTTGTGTGCCCGACTGTACTTATTTCCGGTCGATTCTTGACATGAACTGTTTTATTTCAGTAACTGTAGGGTATAAGCAATAATCTAATATACATTAGAACTTTATTGGTTATCAGGCCAGGGTTCATACAAAATTGCCCATCATCCTTTTACCTTGAAAATTTACAACTGTCAACTGCAGAAAACACTAACCACTAAACACACTTAAGAATACTGTATAAGAGAGTACATGAGGCAAGTACATTATAAAGGTTGTACATAAGATTGCATATAAGATAATACATAAGGGAATACAATAGGGCCTTTACATAAGGGAATACATAAGAATGATACGTGAGTGAAGTTAACAAATAACAGTCAACAAACACGCAGTCTTTAGTTTCAGTCACAATCTCAACAAAAGTATAACACTACTTACATTAGGCACGTACTCATCGCAGTGCAGGTCAGGGTTGGACAGCACCAGGCGCAGCTTGCGCTTCATGCTGTTGAACACCTCGGGGTCGTTCAGGTCCACCACGCCCTCGCATCTGAGTGATAGAATGTTACGTCAAGAATATTGCTTGTTTGGAACTTCATCAGAGTTGAAACGAGATAAGCAAAAATCTACAAAATTAATTGAATCTCTTTTAAGTTTAGTTAATGGTTATTTTGGAATCCATAACATAGCATCCATCGCAGTAGATTGAGTAATGAACTGAAATGAATAAATAACGGTTTTTGGACTAAGCGAGCGGTCCTGCACTCCAGATTGGTTGACGTTGCTGTTGTCCTCTTCTTCAGGACGACGAATTTTACAACTTTCTGATTGAGCCTGACCTGTCCAGTTCAGCATCAGGCACGTCGGAGACGCGGCGCTGGCTGCGCTTGTGCTTGGAGCCGCTGGACTCCGTGGAACACTTGCGCCTGTACTTGGCGAGGGTCTACCCGGCAGTCTCACCTGTCCAGTTCAGCATCAGGCACGTCGGAGACGCGGCGCTGGCTGCGCTTGTGCTTGGAGCCGCTGGACTCCGTGGAACACTTGCGCCTGTACTTGGCGAGGGTCTACCCGGCAGTCTCACCTGTCCAGTTCAGCATCAGGCACGTCGGAGACGCGGCGCTGGCTGCGCTTGTGCTTGGAGCCGCTGGACTCCGTGGAACACTTGCGCCTGTACTTGGCGAGGGTCTACCCGGCAGTCTCACCTGTCCAGTTCAGCATCAGGCACGTCGGAGACGCGGCGCTGGCTGCGCTTGTGCTTGGAGCCGCTGGACTCCGTGGAACACTTGCGCCTGTACTTGGCGAGGGTCTACCCGGCAGTCTCACCTGTCCAGTTCAGCATCAGGCACGTCGGAGACGCGGCGCTGGCTGCGCTTGTGCTTGGAGCCGCTGGACTCCGTGGAACACTTGCGCCTGTACTTGGCGAGGGTCTACCCGGCAGTCTCACCTGTCCAGTTCAGCATCAGGCACGTCGGAGACGCGGCGCTGGCTGCGCTTGTGCTTGGAGCCGCTGGACTCCGTGGAACACTTGCGCCTGTACTTGGCGAGGGTCTACCCGGCAGTCTCACCTGTCCAGTTCAGCATCAGGCACGTCGGAGACGCGGCGCTGGCTGCGCTTGTGCTTGGAGCCGCTGGACTCCGTGGAACACTTGCGCCTGTACTTGGCGAGGGTCTACCCGGCAGTCTCACCTGTCCAGTTCAGCATCAGGCACGTCGGAGACGCGGCGCTGGCTGCGCTTGTGCTTGGAGCCGCTGGACTCCGTGGAACACTTGCGCCTGTACTTGGCGAGGGTCTACCCGGCAGTCTCACCTGTCCAGTTCAGCATCAGGCACGTCGGAGACGCGGCGCTGGCTGCGCTTGTGCTTGGAGCCGCTGGACTCCGTGGAACACTTGCGCCTGTACTTGGCGAGGGTCTACCCGGCAGTCTCACCTGTCCAGTTCAGCATCAGGCACGTCGGAGACGCGGCGCTGGCTGCGCTTGTGCTTGGAGCCGCTGGACTCCGTGGAACACTTGCGCCTGTACTTGGCGAGGGTCTACCCGGCAGTCTCACCTGTCCAGTTCAGCATCAGGCACGTCGGAGACGCGGCGCTGGCTGCGCTTGTGCTTGGAGCCGCTGGACTCCGTGGAACACTTGCGCCTGTACTTGGCGAGGATCTCCTCGGAACTCTCCCCGGGGACGAGGTCCGGTCGGCTGCCGTCGTCGCTTCGATTCTCTTCTTCGGGGAGTTTTACGTCTGATGGAAGATAAGGGAGAAAACTAAACTTCGTATTATTCAAGATGTCGTGGGAGGTCCAGGATTTTGATTTGGAGATTGCTAAAAATCAGAATCTTTGGGGAATTTACTTTAAATTGGAGAAACCAGATTCGCTGACGGACATAAAAATCATCCCGAGACGGAGGATTGTTTACAGCGGTGCTTATGTTGAAGAAAGATTGGGATGTGTGAGTACTCTCACTCACCATTATGATGCGTGTGCGAGCGTCCCTTCTGTCGGAACATCTTGATCTTGTGCAGCAGGTTGCCGCCCGAGCGCTTCACGTTGTTCTTCAGCTCGTCCAAGTTGCCCACCAGACCATCTTCGCCGATACGTCTCCTATATTTTATTTTATAATGATGATGCTTATGTTTTTCCAAGAGAAAATTAATCATCATAGAATACAAGAATTGCAAAAGGGAAAGTTCTTGGGAAGTTCTTATCGTAAAGTTAAACTAGTCCAAGTAATTATTGCATAAAAGCTATAGGAAATTATTTAATTATAAACATGGCGGCTACAAGAGCTTCAAGTGTATTTTTTGCCAGATCTTTGTCATTGGAGATTTACTGCAAAATATATACGGGCACAATATTTTAGGTTCAGGTAACCGATTTGATTCTTGAGAAAAGGTAAAAGATATCGTACTGACCTTTGCGACTTTTCCGCCGTAGCATCAAAACTGATGCTCTTAGGTATAGCTCCAGTCGACACATTCTTCACCGGCGGCGGACTAACACGTCTTTCCGTCACGATCTCCGAGTTAACATCCTGTGACGAACTCTTATCGGACACCGACGTCTCAGCAGAATTCACTGATAACGTACTCAGCGATATATTACTCGTACCCTCCCTCTTCTTCTCGATTTTCGACGACGAAATACTGACGATACTCGTACGAATTTCCGATTTTACTATTCGAGAAGTGAGATTATTAACTAAGTTTGCCGAAGTTGAGATTGTCGCGGAACTCATTCGAGTCATCAAATCGGTGATCGTTGATCTCGATTCTGATTCGGGTCGTTCGGTATCGATACCGGAATCGAATCGTCCGCCGTACATAGCGTTGAAGGAGCTCTCGCTGGAGTTGAGTGACCGGTCCATCATGTCATTGTCATCATAAGGTTTGGAGGTGGAGGGAAGATCGTATTTGGACGTGGAGGGGTAAGGTCGGTCGGGGGAGTGGTGGGGGGCGGGGAAGCTGTCGTCCACCCATTGGCTGGTCGCGTCTGATTGGCTGTTGGCATCCAACGTTGATTCGGTTTGAGCTCCACTGCTGAAAAGAGATTTTAGTTAGTCTCCGAAATGTGTAAATGAGTGTCACGGTTATTCGCACCTTCCTTATTTTAAGGGTTTTTTTTTTACATTTCTAGTATCTATTAATGACATCCAGTACGCAAGATATTACAGCTATAAGTAATTAATAAGATATATTACCTGTTCTGCGGCACAAAGTCGAAGACGTCAGGTGGCATCGGCGCCGGTGCACTCGTGCTCGGGCTCTCCGGCGCTGACGTCGCGTAGCATGTCATCACCTATGACATAACAATTAAATTATTATATTATGAATTTATTTATAAGGGGACTGCTTGACTAACTACATAAATAAAGTATTAACCATGTGTTTCGCTATGTTTCACCTGCGTCACTTTCCGTACCAGGAATATGTTTATTTGCCACCTGAGGATATTGTATGTAGGTTCCCAACAAGGAGATAATTTTTGAAATAGGTTCTGTAGTTTCAATGTGAACAAATAATGAAATCTTTATGACATCAGTAAAAGATAGGCAGCATATTTTTGAAAAAAAAAAGGATTACAACAGTCAACATTCGAAAACTTGAAATATGACGTCATTGTAACTTTGAAACGTTGATCAATATGTTTTTTTGATATTTGTATGTAACTCACCGGGTAACCATTAACGAGTATGCTCTTCCTGTTCTCTATATTGTACTGGTGGTGATTATGCGTCGCGTGCGGCAGGTCCAGCTCGCCGCCGCGGGATAGTGCTGCCGTCGCTGTCAGGTAGCCACAACCAGACCTAGGGGGAAAAACATTATGTATGTGGGTAAGTTTGTAAGGATGTGTGTAGGTTTGGAGAAATAAACCTCTTTGTTAGAGTAGGCATTAGAGATAAATAAGTCTGATAATCGAAGTCAAAGGTTTTAATATTGATATCAGAGTTTCTTACGGCACGTCAGTTGCTAGGCACTGTGATGTATTTAGTTTGTTTAAAAATTAATGTAAATTCAATAAATACAAATCAATTGAAACATTATTTTTATATGTATTTGTGTAAAATGTGCTATCAAGATTATTAACCTTTAGTTTAGTGCCTACATAATAGCGGTATAGGTAGGTACTTTTAGTTACCTGTTAGTTAAATTCGGTCGCGAGGTATGTCGTGGACTGCTCACTTCAGCACGTTTCACATTGCCGTTCTGAAACAAATTGAATTTAAAAATTTCACTTACATAGTACTTAAAAATATTCTAAAGTTTTATTTATAGACACTTATTGTGTATTGTTATATTGATTAAAAATGGATTGTACCTGATGGTTATTATTTCTGAAAGGCGGGTCATCTTGCTGTGACGGCCGACGCGGCCACGACGTGTCTGATCGCGCCGCTACTGACACACAGTCGTCGGTGTCCACCTGATAATATTGAAAACTTGAATACTAAACACATAAAGAAACAGCGTGACAAGATTTGCCAAGCGTAATTTATCGCACCTAGTATATTCTTCTATCTTATAAGCCCGACGAATTCCGCTAGTGTGAAAAGGCTGTACAGATCAACTGGTACTTTGTCCTGGCTATAATATGGTTCTCGCTAAACTCTTTCTTGCCATTGAACACAGAAAATTTTTAGGTGTCACCACATGCACTCTTGTGATCGGAATTTAGTTGCGGACCGTCATTGGGTTTACCGAGATCTCTGAAAATATTTAATTAAGCTTACCTCAGTATTCCGGTCGCTATCGGAGGCCAGCACGTCCATGCTCCAGGCGGACTCGCTGGCTGTCTCCGACACGTCCGGCGCGTTCGTGTTGCTCGTGCTAGTACCTGTGCATGGTAAATATTATGATGTCATGGCAGTTCAAAAATGCTTTTGAGACATTCTGACTTATGTGCGCTACCAGTAATGACGTTCAAATGACAACCGAGACTCGTTAATTTAACGTGCTTTTCGTGACAGGGAGGGAACTGTTTTGACAAGATCACTGACCGCGCTAAGCTTTGTTAAAACTTCACCGATCGAACCGTGCTGCTGGTACTTAGCCATGAGCTGTTCTCACAATCACTTTGTGATTTTCTAAAATATTGACTTGATCAATTTATTTATAACAGAAGTAAATACGGCTTATTTACAGCACATGATATAAATATGGTACGAAAAGTCTCCTCCTTTTATAAAGTTAGTTTAAATGTCCTAGTTTATGCACGTACCCTGGCTGGCAGCGACTTGTGTCTGGTCGCAGGAGTCGCCGATGGTCTCGGAGTCTGACGCCAGCACGTCTGTACTCCAAGTGTCTGACATTATGCTGATGGTCTCGTCACCTTCTAGCAGCTTCTGAACAAGAAAAGAAGGGGTGTGATTACGTATTTAATTTGAGGCAAAAGTTAGATAAGAAACTTTGAAGATTTGTTTTTAAATAACAAAAGAAGTCGGTGAAATAAAACTTCTATTTAATTTTTTAGGAAAAGTCAACTGAATTCTGTAAATAAAGATGGGTCAATAAAATTGCCCTTTTTGCTGTGGATGCAGTGTTAAGGGGTGTCAGATTTTTACTGACAAAATCCACCATGTTCCTTCTAGAGCCCTTTATGTACCAGGACCACCGTAACTTTTTTGAACAATCCCGCAGCCCCGGCAGGCCTTGGCCTTGGTAGACCCTGCTGGGTAGACAGACTCACCTTAATCTCAAACTTGCAGAACTTGTCTTCAATATCGTTCCTGGTCTGCTTGAGGAGTTTAGCGTGAGCGTGGTGCACGGAGACTGGCACTGCTCGTCGGGCCGGCTCGGCGGCTTCGCCCTCCGTCACCTGCGAGGAGGGCGTCTCGCGACCTGAGATGTTGGGGCTGCCGCGACCGCTTACATTGGCTGATACCTGGTGAAAACGGTTATTGATGATGATTAGATATGGTTACTGAGAAGTTTGCACACCATTTTTGCCTACCAGCATTACAATGGAAGTGGTGAAGGGCGGTTTTGAGGCTGTCATTTATGAAATTGGATTAGAATCTGTTCGGAAAACCCGAGAAAATAATCCGCTTATGTGTAAGTGTTGCTACACGTTTGGGCCGTGTTTAATCAAAGCGTTATCAGAAATTTTGACTGAATAAAATATATAATCCTGTTTTTTTATTTACCAAACTTAGCACACAAACAAGCACACATTGCCAACTTTTTATTAAATCAAAACTACACTAGCGATTTTTGTTAATTGGCCCACAGACATACCATATTGTATACTCACAGAACTTTTAACAGGCATTTTTTTTTACTAACAAAATATAACTCACCATATCAGACAAGTTATCATTCTGGTCTTCAGTTTCGAGCTCCAGACTGGACGTGACGCTGTGATTGGACGCCGCCTCCGACACCGCTTCTAAGTTATCTGATGTATTGCCCAGGGATACCTCGTCGTGGGATACTGAGAACCTGGTGAATAAATACTTCAGTTAATTTAACTTACTAAATGTTATGAACATAGATTAGTATGCTACATGTTGTAACACTTCAAAAATGTGTTTGGAATTCTTAAATGGATGACGTCACATAACAACGATATCAGATTTTTTTGTTAGGTTCGTGATTACACACATTTTACGTAGACGAGATTTCAAGCCACCATTCCAAACATGTATTGCATTATATCTTAGTATTTTTTAACATTTTGTTATAATCAAAAATATCCGCGATTCCCCTATTTTTTACTAATCTGAAAGACAGACTAATTAAAAGCACATTTTTTTACTTTGTCAGCACGCCTATTAAGTGACATCGCCGACCTCTGAGGAAGATTAGGCGAGTAGATACATAATGTATCTTCGCAACCAAAGCACCTATCTCTCTTCACATCTCCAACAGAAAATAATCTCTAATACCATTCAAATAGTGTTCAAAATCACGTACCTAGTTCTCTTCTGTACCGGAGCACCCGGCCCAGCAACTGCAAGCGCGGAGCCCGTATCGTCTGCGTCACCTGCTTCTGAGCCGCCATAGTAACATTCTAGAACCTTCGATTCGGGGATTAGACCTGGATGATAGAAGCGAATATATAATGAACTGAAGAAAATCTCATATTTCTATTTTGTTTGTGTCTTAATTTTACACACTAAAATAATAATGAATAGCACCAATATCAAACAAATAAAAAGTAAAACTTTTCCCATACTATTTTTTCTATAATGTATTTAAGAAGTAATTTACTTTGCATATCGTGACATACAGAAGAAATAAATTTAAGTTCATAAAAATTGGTCAATTGAAAACCTCAATTTGAGGTTATAAGCTTGGCATCTGGAAAATCATCCAGAGTACACCTTTTGTGGACGTCGGTTAGCAAAAGTTTAGAATTTCATAAATAGACAAAGTTTCATCAAACAAACAGGGTACATTTAACCCCCAAAACCACCATCACTCACCCACATAATCATGTTCCTCGACATTAGCCAGCTTGATGACCAGGACCTCAAGCTGTTCCACCTGACTATCCTCCTTGCTTCCACTGCCGTTCACCGGCTTATCGTCCCCGGACGAGGCTAGTGAGGAGTTGGAACTGGCACTCCGGGGGAGACGAGGTCTCTGGACTTTTGCAAGAATGCTCTTCTTGTTGGAGTGACCGTTCTCGACTGGGGACGGGTCTTTGGATTCTGTTGGTGTTGATTGCCTGTGAAGGTATGGATGTTTAGAAATTTAGTTTATTGGTCGTAACATCATTAAGTCTTTGAAACTTACAAAATTCGAATATCTTGTTTTCTTTTGATTTTTCGTTTAATACAAGTATTACTGGCATGGCGCCCGCGTTATAAAGGCGGGAACACACGCTAGCAGTGCAAGCGCATTTGCGCGGACGTGTAGTAATTTTTTGTTGACGAACAAATGCTCACGAACAGTTTTAGGTGGAAGCTTCAAAAATGTTATGTAATGATCAATTTGCCGGACCTCCTTTGAAGAGAGTAAATAATAGTTCCTGTCTATACACATTGTTATAGTATGTTACCTGTATTTAGAGAGGTCAGGCATCTTGCGCAGCAGGTCATGTAGGCGGCTGCGGTAGTTAGGCTCCGACGTATGCAATATGGCGGCTAGCCGGCTCGCACAAGCTTCGCCGTTACTTGAACTTTCACTGCTTGATTCACTACTGTAGGCAAAAATACCAGAAGCATTAATATATTTTATATCTTCCCTATATGTACTGCTAGAGTACTCGGTGTTCTGATAAATAAATAGTCTGTAGTCCAAAAGTTAAAACAATAAATAAAAATCTACTGTCTACTGTGTTTAGGTTGTACACAGACCATTGCGATTGGTATATTTGTGGTAGATGTCATAACTGAAACAAGAGGCTTTGCCATATTTTATCATATTCAATCTGAAATGATCATGATTTTTTTTAAACTTTCTTTTGTAACGGTATCGGCAGCTGTACATAAACTCAAATGATGTCCTAGTGACCAATATTAAACAATTTTTTATGTAGAAGTTACCTTAAAGCTGCGGCTTCAGCGACGGGTCCACTTGACTGATCATCAGCTGTCACGCTCGGCGTATTGTTGTTTAGCTTTGATGAAATGCGCTTCAGAAACGTTATCTGCAACCAAAAAATATTGTCAATCCACAATAGTTACCATCGTAGTAGGCACCAGGTACATCATTTAGTAATTTTTATATCAGGAAGTATGCCTACAGGGAGACTACATAAGGAAGTACATAAAAGGGTCAGAAAATAATCAAGTGTTAAAAATAGGAATATATAAAGAAGTATATAAGAAAGAATATAAGAGGAGTACCTATATAAAACAATGTTTAAGGAAGTAGGTACGTAGGGGGAGTAGATAAAGGAGTACACAACGGCAGTACATAAAGCAGTATAGGAATATTTTTTGAAGGAGTGCGCAACAAAAATGAGAGGTTCCGAATCACTAAGAGAACATATAAAAACAAATTCTGGGATAAAATCTTACACTATCTATTCTTAATAAAACGAAGAATAGGTACGTGTGCAAAGCAACGCACGCTATAGGTCAGTGCTGCAATATTGTGCTAGAAACGCGCAAGGCGGCGGACGCGGCGCTGAGCGCGGGGTTGTTCCACGCATGCGCAAGACGGGGTTGCGAGGCACCGGCATGGCGAACTGTGAGTACTGTGACGGCGATCGACAGAGACTCAGCGCAAGCGCTATCGTGACGACGCGTGCTAACACGTTCCCGCGTAACCGACGCCGGCGCCGCGGTCCCTCGCTGTAGTTGCGGTCCGTGTTCTTTCGAATTTATCACAAATACGATACCTAGAGAGGCATAGAGAGCGACTCGCCTCTGTACTACACTAGACACTGACCAACAGCTGCGCATCGTGCGGCGTGAAGAGCGCGACGGTGGTGTGCAGGCGCGCGTCGGTGGCGATGCGCGGCGACTCGGCCCCTCTGTACTACACTAGACACTGACCAACAGCTGCGCATCGTGCGGCGTGAAGAGCGCGACGGTGGTGTGCAGGCGCGCGTCGGTGGCGATGCGCGGCGACTCGGCCCCTCTGTACTACACTAGACACTGACCAACAGCTGCGCATCGTGCGGCGTGAAGAGCGCGACGGTGGTGTGCAGGCGCGCGTCGGTGGCGATGCGCGGCGACTCGGCCCCTCTGTACTACACTAGACACTGACCAACAGCTGCGCATCGTGCGGCGTGAAGAGCGCGACGGTGGTGTGCAGGCGCGCGTCGGTGGCGATGCGCGGCGACTCGGCCCTCTGTACTACACTAGACACTGACCAACAGCTGCGCATCGTGCGGCGTGAAGAGCGCGACGGTGGTGTGCAGGCGCGCGTCGGTGGCGATGCGCGGCGACTCGGCCCCTCTGTACTACACTAGACACTGACCAACAGCTGCGCATCGTGCGGCGTGAAGAGCGCGACGGTGGTGTGCAGGCGCGCGTCGGTGGCGATGCGCGGCGACTCGGCCCCTCTGTACTACACTAGACACTGACCAACAGCTGCGCATCGTGCGGCGTGAAGAGCGCGACGGTGGTGTGCAGGCGCGCGTCGGTGGCGATGCGCGGCGACTCGGCCCTCTGTACTACACTAGACACTGACCAACAGCTGCGCATCGTGCGGCGTGAAGAGCGCGACGGTGGTGTGCAGGCGCGCGTCGGTGGCGATGCGCGGCGACTCGGCGTGGGCGTGGGGCTGGGCGGCGGCGGGCGCCATGGCCCACGCCTCGCTCGCCACGTTCTCGATCAGCGTCCATACGCAGGAACGCTCGAACTTTACGTACACGTCGCGGACTTTCGCTTCCACCTGCAAAGTCAAAAATATTTTTTTTATGCATCAGCTTAAAGATACAAGACACATACTGTAAGTTACACAGAATATGACGTGGTTCAGTAGTGGTCATGTTCTCTTACCTCCTGATACTTGGCGAGGCAGAGCATCTGTATGATCTGCGCGATCTGTATGAGGTTGAAGCGCGCGATGTACGACACCGGCACTTCGACCACGCCGTGTGCCTCGGGGTTCACGATGGCGGGGCAGATGAAGTGGTTCAGTATAAGGTCCGTACATATCGCGTGCAGTTCGCGGTCTGATGTTCTGAGTCAACAATGAAGGAAAAAAATATTTTAAAAAATGCTTTTAAAGGACGCTTGGTAGCGAAAAGGGAGACCTTTGCTCAGCAGTGGGACTGTATCGGATAAGAAAAAAGACGTTTTTCTGAATCGGTATTCCTATTCCGTTACATAACGCGATAGAAATTTATTTATAACCAACTTATGAAATGCCTAAGTCCTATCTAATAAAAACACTAGGTTTTAACCCGTTATTAGTCACGTACTGGACAACTGCGTAGTAGAACTTAAGATGATATCAACATTCTTTACATACTTATGAATACTAAGATTAAGGGCAAACAGAAGCCGAGTTTATATCCTTTCGACACGGCCACTGCTAGTATTCAAAGGATCAAGATAAGATTACTCCGGGATTTGATTTGATACAAGTGAACATTTTCAGACTACCCGAAAAGGAGGAGCTTGTCAATTTGGATAGCTGTATGTTATTATTATATCATTTTTATTTCAAAGTTTATGCTGAGAAGTTTATTTCTAGCCTATTAAAACACAGCATATAAAGATACCTTGCAAAAATATTGAGCCACATTTGTTTAACAACAAAAAATCTACTCAGCACACGCTAAAAAGATTCATTCAAAGCTTAATTCAGATAATGTAAAGCAGTATTTATGTACAGAAAAAATCCTGTCATACATAATTCACTAACCTGGAATGCTGTTTCAATAGATGAACAATCTGCTGTACAATCCAGGCAATAGTTGCGGGGAAGTTGGGCCAGTGTTCCCTCAGGGACGCGATAAACTTGCTGGTTAGGTTGTACAAGGATTGAATGGTCCACTTGCGGTACCGGGCTACTTTGGCCGCGTACTCTTGGCTGTTGGGCTGGCCGAATTTCTTGACGCGGTCCGCTGGAGAGAACCTGTGGGTTTTTGGAAACATTGTAGGATATAAGAATAAGATTAACTTTATTTGCTAGAGACACATAACCAGCAAAATTTGAACATTTGCGTCAATGAATTTGATACCAAAGAAAATACACTTCAATTATTTCTGCTAAACTAAGAAATTTGAATTTTTGGTTGGTCCTTTACAAAGGAACTACATGAGTTCCTTTGTTTAACTGTATAAACCAGTATTAACCAGATAAATAGATTTTGTAAGTTCTATTGAAAGCTAAACTATCTACCTATGTGTTTATTAGTTTTGCCTCATAATCGTTCTTTGCGCACAAAATCACACTACTTCAAAGATCAAAGGCATTCTAACATTTAAAGACACGTCTATTTCAAACTAATATGCAAGTGCAGGAACGTAATAATTTATCTCGTAACGCGCATGCGTTATGATCGATTGTCTCGCAAATAAAAATAGATAGCTCAAAATAGAACTAGGAACTGCTAACTGCGAAATACCGTGCATTCTTGAAGTTTACATAAATAACTAACTAAAAAATAAAGAAATAATCGAAAAGATTTCAAGTTCAGAGAAACAAATAATATGACAATTTCTATTGCTGGCGTGTTTCCTATTCAAAGAAAATGTACTAGGTAATAAAATTTCAAGGGTTAAAAACTTTAAAATACGGAGTTATCGACAATGCATTTATACATTTAGAATGTAGTGCAACAGTAAGCTGCAATAAACGAATCAAACCCAACAGTGTAAAATTAATTGCTAATCACGTCGAGCTTGAAATGTAATTAAAATTGAATGAATGGCACGCATAGTAAGACTGTTTTCATATAAACTGAAAATTACTAATACATACCTACTTATTAATCTTTTTATATGTATTTTGTACCATTATTTTTTCTTCAATTTTCGGCTAAACTGGTAAGCTTTTTTAGTTTTGAATCACCACTGGGAGGCAATATGTTACCTATCCTTTTAAAAAAGACGTCATGGGCCAGAAAGACAAAAGGCACCAAGAAACCATTTTAAAACCAAATATTGCTTTAAAAGGTACTATTTCATTCTACCCCTATCGCACGTATGGTATTTGAAGTAAAGAACCATTAATGATAAAATTGTTTATAGTATATATTGAAAAGAACATTGATAGCCACGTCTGATCTCAAAGAGCGAAGTATAAATATTTACATTATATATAACAGTTTAGACACCTGCATTTGTTTTTAAAACAATGTATGTGTGAACAAACACTGGGCAATATTGAACCTTCTAAGAGTGAAGTTAAGGTTCAAATTAGTTCGCATATAAGATGAGCCGGTGCAAGCCACATGTAACAGTTTTGGGCCTATAAAATCTTGATGATGCGTAAAACAGCGTCTAGCCGTCTGTGATGCCTTATAGACACACACACACATACGGGTATTATTGGATCGGTCAACTAATTTATCGGTTCCAAGTGTTCCAACTGTTGTAATTAATTTTCTACATTATCCATATCATTCTAGATCACTCACCTCTCCATAGCCTTATCAGGATCGATATCCAGGAAGAACTCGTCTTCATGCAGCACCGCCATCACGGGGTTCTGTAGCGCAGCCACTAGGAACCGGCGAGCTGGCGTGTGACCCTCTCGGTAGACCACGTACAGGGGGGATAGAAGGCACTTGCCGGTGTGGAATAACCTGGAATATTCTGGAACACTCACCTCTCCATAGCCTTATCAGGATCGATATCCAGGAAGAACTCGGCCTCATGCAGCACAGCCATCACGGGGTTCTTTAGCGCAGCCACTAGGAATTGGCGCACTGGCGTGTGACCATCTCGGTAGACCGCGTATAATGAGGAGAGGGCACAATTGCCTCTGCGGAATCATCTAGAATCTTTTAGAACACTTACCTCTCCATAGCCTTATCAGGATCGATATCTAGGAAGAACTCGTCTTCATGCAGCACCGCCATCACGGGGTTCTGTAGCGCTGCCACTAGAAATTGGCGAGCCGGCGTGTGACCGTCTCGGTATACCGCGTACAGAGATGAAAGGGCACACTTGCCTGTGCGGAATAATCTGCAATGGGGGTAGGAGGTTAGGAGGCAGAAAAATCGAAGTCTATACTAATATTCAAAAGCTGTGCTGATGAGTGTGTATTTGCAATAATCCGGGAACTACTGGAGCGATTTGAAAAACCCTTTCCCTCGGGACGAGGGAAGATCCGCGAGGAGCAACTAGTCGTTTAATACATACTCGCTGGCTTTATTTTTCTTCTTGAGGAAATGTACATAATCTCTGGAGATACAAAATCTTCTAGTCACAATGTGTAACATTAAGTTGTAAATGTTTGCGTTAATGGTTCGATTCATTGTCCAGTTTCATTCATAGCAATGTAGTCGGGATGACCAACAACCATGAATGAAATAGTTGAAAAGGAAAATCTATTTTCGTGTTCGGTAAATTCTTGATTCACACGAAATGCGTCAATGATGCGGTTAGTTGATAATAATTAAAGTTTCTATGTGTCATTTTCCCGCAATTGATTCACTATTTCCACAAAATAAACAACATGATTAAAAGCAAAGGTTTATTAATTCAATCATTTTCCCTTAATCATGACGTATGTAAAATGTATAATTCAAGTAAAATTTGCATCAATATTGGATGAACAATTCAAAATTTTCTAAACTGTTAACTTACCAGAGTACTCATCTATTTTTTAAAAGTTTAGGACGACAAGTAAATTTTCACGTTTGCATTCTTACGAAAGTATAACCGTGTAAGTTGTTAGAGACTTGAAAATGTTGATTTGTTCAATAACTTTTGATGCTGACTATAAAATGTACATACAATTTTTTGCAACTTACTTTCTCGGATCACTCGAAGTAGCCAACTGGTGTTTGATGAGCGACCTGACGACGGCCAGGAACCTGGTCCTATCGGAAGCAGACCTGCAGCTTCCGTACAGCCCGGCTACTAGAGCTGATGGTAGACTGGGCGGGATGTGGTCTTCGCCTAGGAGTAGGCAAAGGGAGACTAGGTGAGGAGATTCTCGGAGCCATCCTAGGAGCTCGCCTAAGGCTGTCACCTCCTGTTGAAGAGTTATTGGGTATTTTAATACGTTGCTAGAACTTATCTAAGTTTCAACATTCTTAAAAATTTCTTCTCAGTGCGAGAAGAGGCGCAGCGCAGGTGCAAAAGGACGATGATGGCTTTAACCAAGAAATCTTCAGAAAAATTGCTATATTTCTTAAGAACCTCCTTCTCTTTTAAAGTCGATTATAACGAATGGTATTTCCTTGAAGTAAACATAAACTTTGCAACCCTAAGGGGTTTTCAATACATGTGCGAGTGTAAGCGTATGCGTTTGTATTCGAAATTAAAATATCGTAACTTAATTCCCCTTAAAACCAAGCCCATACATAACATTCAAGTCTACTCATTTCCCTTCACAAAGAACATCATTTTCATACACTCTTGACCTACGACAACGATGACGCACTGGCGACAGGTCACAGGCTCACCGCGCATGTCCCAATTACAATGTCCGTCCCATCCTGAGAGATTATGCCCCAAGTGCTTTTGTTTGAGACTAATATGGCTAGCTGTTTGTAGTATACGGTGGTGGTGGGGATTATATAGATCTATGCTACTAATAGTAATACTTCAAATGCGAAATGTTAAAACAGTTCAATCGTTTTGAAATAGAATGAGTAACTTGGTAATTTTGCAACAACTCAGATAGTTTATTTTTTTATCGAGATAAATATTTAAAATCTATGTCGTAAGATTAATATTTGCCGGTGCATAACGCAGTTAATGCAGGATGAGCGTGTTCTTGCGAAATTATAGCGTTTTCGTTGATTATTTATTTCCTTTCGTGAACCTTGCAATTTTTGGTACAATATGATGCATATAGGTAAAAAGGTAAAGGAAAACATCTTGAGGAAACCTGGACTATTCATAGAGTCTGAAATACTCAATCCTCTCAATCCTTCTCCGTGTGAGAGGAGGCCTGAGCTCAGCAGTGGGACGATAAAAAGGCTGTAACAGTAACAGAAACAGATGCATATAGCGCTTAACGCTCTTGGGTGGCAACAACGCAGTTTCCGCTACCTACAGGCAAGCAAAACCAACATTGTTTTAAAACAAAAGCGCAGTCAAATGACCGCTGCAACATTTGAATTTACTATTTAGCAAGTCGTGTGTACGTTGCTACCCCAACTTCCTGCATTCGTAGGTCAACTGTTGTTTACAATTCATGCGAATGAATAGCGCATTGTGCGACCTGTTGGCATGCTAATTTACGTGCACTTTGTGCATTGAGATTTGTGTAGAAAGTTAAGCAACCATTCATATGACGATTCTTTTGGACCTTCATGCAACCATGCGAGTAGCCTCTTAATCTCAAGTAGGTATGAATGTGCGAGTTAGTGTCCAGGTCAAAATCAAAATCGTTTATTAAAACTTGGCTGCAAAACAGCACGCTTTGAACGTCAAAATTTACAAAAGGTAGCTCCCAAAACGTGTACCCTTCGCCATTTCTATGTGTTTTAGGTCAGACAAGTACAAATGTAACTTTTTTAAGTTGAATTTACTTCCTGAGTACATCTTGGGCACCAATAACTGTGCTCATCAGTGGGACAACGATTTTGATAAAGAAATCAGCGTTTATTTGTAAAGGATTTCAGTTTGAGTAAGAATTTAATCAGTCTAATAGTTACGCAAGAGAGGAATGTGATACTCTCAGATTGTGACGTCAAACCAATGAAGAGGAGGTAGTACGTATAATCTTAAAGGCTTATATACCAGGCATAACATACTATGTACTAACTTCTATACTAATAACATAAAGAGCGAAAGAGTGTGTGTTTCTTACGATGTAGGAGTAACCTTCGGATCTAATGAGCCTATTTTGAAAATACTTTTACGACTGTGCTAAGGTAGTGCAGTCTACTTTGACCAATGGAAGCTAAATTATTTATACGTTCGAGGTTTTATTCTATTCAAATACGGGAAGTAGTTCTTCTAATACACAGGTGAAAATATAGGTATAGATACCTAGATATAACTATATCCTAAGTACACAAGTAAACACGTTAGAAATAAGTAGTTGTGTACTCATAACACACGTTATACTTCCTGTTGACGTAGGTCAAGAAAGGGATTGTTTACTGCGTATGAGCCGCTCATATTGTTCGTGTTAATTGGGTTAGCACGGTGCAAGAAGGTTGGTTGAACTTTATATGTATTATTGCACTGTATGAGAGGATAAAGTTGGGAAACTGAAATTATACTGCATTAGAATAGGATTCAACATTTGGGGAATGACAGGTTTTGTCCTAACTTTTACTACCTGTCCTTGTAGTACCATTGTTTTCTTTCAATTTCCTTTAAATCTACGCTATGGTAATGATTTACCTACTTGAGCAATGCATTTTCCGTATTGCAAAGTCACGATACACTTCCAACAAAAGCACCTACGGAATTATTTTCTAAATCAATTTGACGTGATTTTGTGGCCCCGGATCCCGTGCGGTGATCCCGGTTCATAATATTGTTATTGAAATATAGGGGGGAAATCTGTTGGCTCAGTTCGGTTTAACAGAACGGTAAACTGTGATTGAAATCATTCAAGATTATTTCTAAAATCTATAAAGCGCAATGTTGTCGTTCAGATTAAAAGTAAATGTATCCTATTTCACAAACACCTCTCAATCTCTCTTATTTACTTAAACTTAACCTACAGATAAAACGTAAATTGATAGTTTTGTAAACAGCATCAAGTTACCCTAACAAGACACATCTATACTAATACTAGCTTTTGCCCGCGGCTTCGCTCCCGTCAACTGACTTCTCTACTTTACCCAATTTTTTGCATAAGAACCTTCTCCTGACAATAACAAACACAACAAAAATTATAAATTTAAAAAAACCCCCGACCCAAAAAAAGTACGTAATTAAACCCTATAAAAAGCAAAAAATAACTTTTAACACTACGTAAACTAAATTTTGTCGTGTCGGGGGACCGCTCTAATTCATTACTTTAGATACCTACGTGTTTTTTTTTTAAACGAATGTTGTAATTAGGTAGGTATCATTTGATTTATGTAAGTATTTATGAAGGTAAAAAGCGGTCCCCCGACACGTCAAAATTTAGTTTACGTAGTGTTAAAAGTTATTTTTTGCTTTTTATAGGGTTTAATTACGTACTTTTTTTGGGTCGGGGGTTTTTTTAAATTTATAATTTAATTTTATTTCATGCTTTTTAAAGGAGCTCCTTAATTTTTCCTTCTTTCATTTAATTTATTTTATCTTAAGAAGGGGTCGCTATGTGCGATCTCGGCCAAAGGAAGCTGTTTAACAATCCTCATGACAAACTGGCTCTGGGAGAATTGCACAGATTGAGAAACAATAAAGATTGACCTTTGGACATTCTAGATTTTCAGCAAAAATATAAATCGTTTTATCCGTTTCATTCCGGCATTCCAGGGTTTCATCCGCCACATCCCATTTCCAGCATCAGGTTCTCGTCAATCAGAAACATGAAGAGAACTCGTCAAGACAAATTCAACGAGCCCAAACTCGATGGGTTTACTAAAAGGCAGTTCAGGGTTACGTCTCCTACCTTCCTGCCCTAACAGCAGACCAGCTCAGTGGTTCCAAAAGACATTAGTGTTTCAAATTTCAGATCCCACATATACTTGCAAGTAAACTGAGCGTGTAACATTCCTATCACATCTAGCAAACGAGCTGATGACCTTGAAGACCTGAACCGATTTCCACCAAACATAGCTAAGAACACTCCCGACTGACATACCTTTTAAACAAAAAAAACCGCATTACAATCGGATCATCCGTTTGGGAGCTACGATGCCACATACACACACACACACACACACACACACACACACACACACACAGACACGTCAAACTTATAACACCCCGTCGTTTTTGCGTCGGGGGTTAAAAAAAGAATTAGCCAAATGAGGGTTTTTGAAATTTTTTCTGCCACCGGGTGGCG
Organism: Helicoverpa armigera; assembly: GCF_030705265.1. Lineage (NCBI taxonomy): Eukaryota > Metazoa > Arthropoda > Insecta > Lepidoptera > Noctuidae > Helicoverpa > Helicoverpa armigera. The sequence continues at coordinate 12,536,639 of NC_087124.1, read as the reverse complement.
CCACGTATGCGTCTGGTCCAAACAGCTGTCAAATAGTATGGAATTGTAGGTGCCGAACTTATTGTTTATTGAAATTCTGTTATATTGGAAGTGTTATTGATTTTATTATGGACTACGGTCAGAATAAGGTTTCCGAACTAAAATTGAGCTAAGAGAGGGTGCAAAAGTCACTGGTACTAAGGAAAAGCTTGTTGAAATTTTTTTTAACACAATATGATTTAGTTTTTTTTATTTACTCAACCGCAATAGTAAAACAATAATGCAGTGCTTTAATTATAAAATAAAAAAACACTAAAATCGTTCACTATTCATAGTAAAGATAAGCACTTTGACAGTTATCTGGACCTGACGACTCGGTGCTGCCACCTGGTGGACGCCATTTTACGAAACCCTCATTGGTCCAGGCGTTGTTGAGTTATGCGCTTACCAACACATTTTGCGATTCATTTTTATATTATAGATCAGTGGTTCTTAACCTTTTTGGCATGAGGGACCACTTTACCAAAAGTTTGCTTTGCGGGGACCACCACATTGGTTTACCTAAATTGAGGGTTCTTTGATAAAGAATACAAGCATACTTTATAATTAGCACTCATTTCTTTATTATTTAGCTAAAAACAAAAATTAACAGATTTTAATGTAATGAGAATTTTGTGATAACAATCGTCCAAGTAAGTTTCCAAAAGCGCGAGCGAAGCGAGCGCAAAATTTTTTCGGACTCAAACCAAAAATTACGTAAAATGTGGCAAAACACTCAACTTTTTGTTTGTTGACAGACGCGAATATAGGGGCACACGCGAGCGAAGCGAGCGCGAAATTTTAATTATTTTTTAAGACTCAAACCAAAAATTAGGTAAAAAGTGGCCCAAACGTACTTAACTTTTTGTTTGTCGACAAACGCGTATATAAGGGCACACGCGAGCGAAGCGAGCGCGAAATTTTAATTATTTTTTACGAATCAAAGCCAAAATTACCTAAAATGTAGCCCAAACATATTTTTTTTCTATTAGACAAGTAAGATGGATATCTTATATACGTCCATTCGAAAACCCCTGTTCGCATAGGTAAGTCGTTAAAAATAAAGTTAGACAACGTATAGCAACGTCGCGAAGCCAAGCTTCGCGGACCACTTGGAATGCCTCCAGGGACCACCAGTGGTCCGCGGACCACCGGTTAAGAACCACTGTTATAGATTATAAAGAGGAAAACTTTGTTTGTTTGGTTGTAATGAATAGGCTCAAAAACTACTGGACCGTTTTTAAAAATTCTTTCACCATTCGAAAGCTACTTTATCCACGAGTAACATAGGCTACATTTTATCCCGGTACGGGCAGTAGTTGCCACGGGACGCGGGTGAAACCGCGGGAAAACGGCTAGTTATTAGATAAGCAAGTTCAATCAAAAGGCCGTCAATAGGACGCCGGCTTAATGCAGACGGTAGGAAATCAATAAATATGCATTATTGATAAACTATTCAGCTTTATGTTCTATGAGGGGTTATTGGCGAACTGTCTTTGTAAAAAAATGGATCAATAAGGCTAAGAACTCACGGAGCGATTTTTAACCGTGCCCGCCGCGGCTGCGGGCCCGTAGCTTCTGTAGAATGCAGATATACATGTAAAAAATTAAAGCACATTTCACGACGCGATTTACGCCCGCAGTCTGCGCGTTTGCTTGCGGGTCCCGCTGCACCGGCGGGCAACTAGTAGAATCGCGCGGGCCGCGGTCACCCGCAGCCTCGGCGGGTTGCGCCCGCCGAGGCTGCGGTCGATTGGCCGGCGATCGCATTGGCGCACCTGCCCGTCTTGCGTCTTGCGATCATCGCCCGCCACGTTTGCGGGCGATAATCTCAACCGCGACGGCTGTGTAACCGCGCAAATAAACGGTCTCGTGAGTTTGGAAATAAAAACGCAGTTCCGCCACCGCGGCGGGCACGGTTAAAAATCGCTCCGTGAGTTCTTAGCCTTATACTGGCAATTAGTGGCAGTATTCCAACTTCGCAACAGGCGGAAGGGTCAAGCGAGTTTTAAATTACGTAAACGTATACTGTGGATCGATGCACTAAAATGCACATCTATTTCAGTTTTGCCAATTATTTATCAAAGTGAAAACTATACAGATTTAAATTTGCTTACATAAGTCTGCATGGCGCCACGGGTTCGACCTTATTACCGTTAAAACGTGACTAACAAATATACAAGAACCTACGGCAGGTCAGCTCTTCAACCCAAACTCGAGAATTAGTCTATTTATTGGTTGTTGGCATAATAGATATTCCAATACCGAACCTCGCGGAAACGAAATAATTTCGTACGTTGACCTCAGGCTAGCGTGAAAGCTAATGTGCGATCGAGACGGCTATACAACTACGCGGGTGTTACAAGGACGTATACGTAGGTCAACGTACGGAATTCTTTCATTTCCGGGCACGTTATTTAGATATGATAAATGATGATGTAAAATATGTAAGGTCAGTAGGAAATGAGAGACACCGATTAGTTTGTTACGTGCTCATTGCCGATATCAGTATAACATGCGTGAATCTACATATTATCATAAGGGGGCGGAACCACCATCATAACAATTCAGGAGAATATTTTATCATTCGAGGAAAAAAAGATATTATGTTTACAATGTATACGTGAATGGGTTTTTTAATTCCTTTTATATCACGCGTCCTAAAACTGAATGATAACTTGGAAGTGGGTGAGAGGTCAAACTACCCCACACAGGGAAACGTAATGATAACAGATTTTAAGGAAAAGTTGTCTTGCACTGGAATAAATACACACCATACAAAAGTGTAAAGAAAGGATAATTCAGACGTAACTTCTGACATCCAATACAGAAAAAAAATATTTCTTTTTTTGAACAGTTAGAATAGTAATATAAATCCTTAAGTTTTCCAGCATCCTAAAAACAAATAGTAAATACCCCACATAAAGGATATCCATCCATTTTTAATCCCATCAGTTTTTCAAGAAGGCATATTGTAATCCAGCCACAAACTAAATCCTTCCCCAAACCACACAACCGTCAGCCCAATATAACATTACATTGTAATCCAATTCACCTAATTTCCTGTTCATTATCCTTTGAACGTCCATTCACGAACGTTGCTACCGCAACTTGTCATAAGTCAACAAGGCCAATATACTGGATGGTAGTAAGGCCTATCATAATGTTCGTACGTCAACTTGTCATATGTGAGCACAGACAATGTGGTGCATGGTAATAAGGCCTATTGTTTTAAGTTCCACTAGGGAACGAGTTATTATAAAACAATGAGATAAGTACACCCACAGCTGTCATTCGTATTTCCTGGGCTACTTTCACTGTATTGTGATTGGAAAATTATTTGTTGGTGATGTCCGGTACTGATTTGAAGGCCTAACTGATGAAATTAATTCCAGGGTTGTTTGGGTTTTCCTTTGAAAAAGGTTCCCTTAAAAAAGATTTAATTAAAAAATATTACTACATATTATTTGTTTGCTCCTACATTTTCACTATAGTGAAAAATTACTTTTAAAAATTTCAGCTTTCTATAAAAATAGAGATAGTATTTAATAATAGAAAGTATTTAATTTGGGATTACAGTCAAAATTGATTTTACATGTTAATTCAGAAATTATGTCACATGTAGTTTTTTCTAAAACTCAATACTGATACTGCTGTGACCTTGGCAGCTACACACCTACCGCACACCCAGTAACATTGCCATACAATAGTGTATTAAATTACTCATTAGACAGTTGACGAGAACGACACAATGTGTAGTATATTCAAAACAGAAGGCTTACAATAATGTTTTAAAATTAATAATTTATTATTGTGTTAATCATTGGTTATCTATAACTCAGTAACTTAGTATGTTAGATTTGATTTTATCTTTGATGGTATTTGATTATCTACAAATACAGAGATGAAATCGTAAATGATATCATATTTTTATTTTTTTTACTACTCCATCATCATCATCAATTTTTATTGTCCAACTACTGGGCGCATTGTCACTAATTTAAAAACTGAGTAGGTATTATGTTTAATAAAACAGATATTGAGTAACACTGTTTATTAAATACGTAAGCACTAGGTAGCCTTACACAAGATTGAATATAATTTATGTAGTAATTGAATAAATCTTGTTATATAAAAGGATCCTTAAGTACCCACATAATAAATACACAACAAAAACAATATAAAAATTATTGTATCTTGTGTATATCTGCGTTCTGACATACAACAGGTTAATCACCATAATTAGACTTTTCTTTCAGCTCATCCCACACACTCATACTTGAAGAGTTTGTTCCTTACCCACTAGGGTTGACGTTCTCCCCAGCCGCCTCCAAGTGCGTGGTACAGTTCGAGCCTGTAACACCGGCGTCACCCGGGACCTTAGGTCGCAGGGAAGACTTCGGTCTCGCCCTCCTGCCTATGCTAAGAGCTGCTTCTCCCCCATCCCACCCCTTCAAAGTCCTGTCGTGTGCACAGCGCACATTCCCATCCCTCGCACATACAGTCACTTCCAACCCCAGTCAAACTCCTAACCCTTTCCCAGTTTTTCCCCCAACCCCTCCACAATCCAACTCCACTCCTTACCGTGATCCTTGTGACTAAGTGGTTGCGGGCCCGTCCATCACTTATTCTCTGATGATGGCGGGTAGGAGTGAACAGTCACCTGCGCTAGGACCTGCGCAGTCGAGCGCCGTAAGTGGGGATGAAGGAATCCTGGGGGGTTGAGCCAAGCGGCGCTGGCGGTAATGCGTCCGTGCGGCAACACGCCCCCTTTGGTCTGGATTTCACGCGAAACGGTTGCCCTACCTTAGAGCCATGGGTTAGGGAAATGGCCAATCGTGTCCCGTCAGAGGGCCACAGGCGAGGGACGTGGGGTCCGCGAAAGCCGTCCTTGGGCGGCCGTAGCGGTGGTGAAGGTCATGCTGACGGTGCAAGTGAAGGTTGGAAGTCGGGACTTTCTGCTCCAGACTCCAGCCTGATCGAGTGCCCGATGTCGCACTGTAAGCCAGCCTCGCGTTCCTATATCTACCGGGTAGTCCTAGCGTGCCTACCTTCAGTAGGGCGCTCCCAGTTGCGGGCTCCATGGAGGGTGGGAGCTCGGTAGATGAAACTAAAATAATCAAAAATATGGATAACACTAAAATAAATTTTACCGGCGTAAGGGTGGAGTCAGCGAAAGCCGACGACACTCCTACGACCTGCGCGAACACCGCGCATTCTGCCCCGTGGGCAATGCGACAAAGGTCCAGGCATGGCGAGAACCGTGCCGAAGACCAAACGTCAAAGCAGGAGGAAGGGACCAGGTAAAGCTGGTACCGACTCCACAAACAGGGCGAGGGTTATAGGTACGGGTAAAACCAGTACCGACCCAAGCACCCGTGACGGTTCCGTCGGCGGCTCACCCCCTCGGCGGTCCTCACATAACACAGCACACCGAGCAAATTGCTCCACATGCCGGCACCTCCGGGCCATCTGCCTCCGTCAACGCGGATACGGTAACCCGGACTGAGGACTACTTCTCCTCCGCATGGCAGGTGCAAAAACGCAAGGGCAAGGGGAAACAAACTCCACAACCCCAACGCCCTAACCAAAACCAACATGGCGTGAGCTCCAAGAAGAGGAAGATCAACCCACGCCAGCGCAGGCGAGCGCGCATGAACGCGAACGCCGCGCCCGACACACCAGCTCTACCCGCTGCCCCAACCTCCGGCCAGCCATGCTTCTGTGCCGGTGGGCGTACACAGGCCCAGGCAGGCGAAAGCCGACCTGGACCGAGTGGTCGTCCGCCGGGCGCGGGGGCCGGCAGGCCGGTGAAGGAAGGGGACGAAACAATAAGCCCTGCAGGTGAGGTACAGACAGCTGCCAAACGCGCTCTGAACGAGACACTTTCGCCCCGTGGGAAGCGCAAACGACAGTGCCTGGACCCGTCCAAGCGGGCCACTCCTCGGGTAAGCTACGCTCAAGCAACCAAGAAGTCCCTGTGCATCGCAGTTACATGCGGCCACACCGGGATCCTAACAAAGGACGTAGCGGACACGATACTGACGGGGATACAGAAGACCATCCTAAAGGAGGCATGGTCCCCGAACAACAAACAACCGGGGCCAGCTTTTAATGGTAAGCCGGTTTACACAGAAGGCGTCCTGAAGCTGTGGTGCTCCAACGACCACACTTTGACATGGCTTCAAAAAACCATCGCCGACTTGGCCCTTTCAACCGGCCACCAGCTGATCATCAAGAGCCAGTCGGAAATTACACGAAGGATCAGGTGTGGCATCCTGATCCCTAATGAACAGGGGGCCATCACCGACTCGCGAGACATCGGGCGGATTCTGGCATACCAGAACCCGCAGATCGCGGTCGACAGGTGGGTGCTCAAAGACAGGAGAAGCAGCAAGGCGCCAGCTTTGTGGTGGTGGGAATCCCGGAGGAACAAATCGCGACCCTGATGAAGTCCGGGCGCCGCCTCGCCTTCGGGCTGGGTGCGGTGTACGTGAAATTCCAGGGTCACAACGGCAAGTTTGCCGATACTCCGCCGGGATGGGACCCCGCCACTTTCACCATCCAGAAACAGCCTGGCACAAGTACCACGACCAGCGAGGGCGCTGGCCCCACCGAGGGCCCTGCGGTGCCCGTACCCGCAACCGTCCCCTCACAGGACGACGACCCGGAAGAAGCCCTTCTGACGGGTTCAGACCTGGAGGGGGACGAAGTCGAGTCCGGGGACCTGCTGGCCGGGCTACAGCTTGGAGGAGACGAGGAGGGCGCAATCTGCGATGGCGTCCCCTTCTTCGTCGACAATTAAAATCCTCCAAGCAAACCTCCACCACAGCCAAACCGCGACGGCTCAGCTGCGCAAATGGTTGGAGGTTCAACACACGGCCATTGCCCTAATCCAGGAGCCGTGGGTCAGGGCCGGCCAAATCAGAGGACTCTCCAATCTTGGAGGTAAGATTCACGTAGACATACATCACGACCATCCCAGGGCGTGCATCTATACAACAAAAACATAAAACACAGTTTTATCAGATTTCTGTTGCAGAGACCAATCTGCCATCTCAATACAGCAACCTGCTTTAAACATGGAGATCACCCTCGCCTCGGTATACATGCCCGAAGCAGAGGAGCCTCCTCCCTACGACCTCGCCCGCCTGGTGAATCACTGCGAGAGAAGGGAAGGAAGTGATTATCGGTACTGACTCCAACGCACACCACCCTTTGTGGGGAATGGATACACACAACGATAGGGTAAGACCTTATTTGATTACTTATTCACAACCAACCTATCACTAATAAACACTGGATCAGAACCAACTTTCGTCACTAGACGAAGTCAAACAATTATAGACCTGACTCTCGCATCAGAGAGCGTAGCGGAGCTAATCACAGGATGGCATGTCTCTAAGGAGGCATCTTGCTCAGACCACAGATGGATCCGCTTTGACCTACAGGTCTGTATACAAGAAACACCACCGAAACGGAACCCACGCAATACGGACCGCGCGACGTACACCCGTACGCTCAGCACCAAACTTGCGCAACTCGGGGACCCTACAAATTACGTGGACACAGAACAAATTGACGAACAGGTAAGCTACCTCACACAGTCAATGATAGACAGCTATCAAACAGCCTGCCCCGAAACTGCATACCAGAAAACACCAGGGAAACAACCATGGTGGGGTGCGGAACTAGAACGCAGGCGTAAACAAGTGAGAAAACTCTAAACAGAGCAATGAATACATGTGCCGACGAGGATTGGGACGACTATAAGGCGGCCAAATCAAGGTACAAGAAATGCATCAGATTCCGAAGTACCAGGGATGGCGCAAGTTCTGTGGTAACATCGAGTCCTGTCAACAAGCAAACAGGGTAAGGAAAATCCTAGCACAACAAAACACACCTGGTCTGGGCACTCTCCGAAAACCAGACAACACACATACCACATCGCCGGAAGAAACGAAGCGCGTCCTAATTGAGACCCACTTCCCAGGATGCGTTTTCACGCAAAATGTAGAATGGCATGAGGTAACACAAACACCAACTGAAGAAGATTGGTCATACGCACAAAATCGTCACAATGGAAAAACTCCATTGGGCAATTCAAAGCTTCCACCCATACAAAGCAGCAGGTCCGGACGGAATCTTCCCAGCGCTCCTGCAATGGGGAGGACCATACATCTCATATAGACTATTAAGACTAATGAGAGCATGCCTGGCTTTTCGATATGTCCCCAAAAATGGAGGGAGGTCAAAGTAGTCTTTATCCCAAAGCCAGGTAAAGGAGACTACACAAGCGCAAAATCTTACAGACCAATCAGCCTGACATCCTTTGCTCTAAAAACCCTGGAAAGGTTATGTGAGCGAGAGCTGAGGGACGGTGCGCTAAGAAACAACCCCCTGCATCCGAATCAGCACGCATATAGCTCGGGGAAATCAACAGAATCAGCGCTTCATCTGGTAGTAAGCCGGATAGAGGAGGCAATAGAACAAAAAGGCATCTGCCTTGGCACCTTTATAGACATTGAGGGAGCCTTTGATAAAACAAACTTCGTTAGCATAACAACGAGTTTACTCAGACACAGAGTTAACCCGATGCTAACTGATTGGATCACAAACATGCTCAGCAAACGCGTGGTACGCTTTGAAGATGATGACAAATCAGCACTAATAGCCAGAGGATGTCCACAGGAGGGTACTGTCCCCGCTCCTGTGGAATCTAGTGATTAATGATCTCATCACAAAACTAAACGCAAACCACGACTACACAATAGGTTATGCGGATGACCTTGCCATCCTCATCTCAGGCAAGGTAACTGACACTATCTGCAACCTTACTCAACAGGCCCTACGAATCGTAGAACAGTGGTGCAGGGAATTTGACCTTTCAGTAAACCCCACCAAGACTGAGTTAGTCATGTTCACAAACAAACGAACGTTGGGACCGTACAAACTACCTAAACTCTTCAATACAGAACTCAAACTATCCAACGAAGTCAAATACCTTGGCGTCACTCTGGACAGTAAGCTGAAATGGAGTAATCATATAGACAATAAAGTAAACAGAGCCAGCATTACCTTTTGGCAATGTAAGAAAATGATAGGGAAGAAATGGGGCTTATCCCTAAGATAATACTATGGCTATACAAAACAGTGATCCGCCCCATGATCACTTACGGCGCCTTAGTCTGGTGGCCCAAAACCGACCAAACTACAGTCGCAAATAAACTGGCGCGAGTCCAAAGACAAGCCTGCATGGCAGCCACAGGTGGCATGAGGACAACACCAACGGCAGCGTTGGAAGCCATGCTAGGTCTGCCGCCGCTGAACCTCTTTGCACAGCAAGAAGCAGCAATGACGGCTCTAAGACTCAAAACCCTTAATCTCTGGAGCAAGTTGCCTACAAAACACACAACTATACTAAACAATCTTTATGCAGACTTTCCCATTATGCAGGCTATAAACGACCGCATACCCAAAGTCTTTATATTCGATAAGAAATACAGGATCCAACTTTTGAGGATCATCGTTACGAGGGACATAATCCCAAAGAACTAAGAATTTTCACCGACGGATCCAAAACAAGCACCGGCACAGGTTCAGGCCTCTTCTCAGAAGACCTAAACATACACATATTCACACCCCTAGGAGTACATAATACAGTATTCCAAGCTGAATGTATAGGCATCTCCTAGCGGCCGAAGCAGTCATAAAGCGGGAAGTAACCGGTCACTCTATCCGAATACTCTCAGATAGCATGGCAGTAATACAGGCCCTAAGCAAACACTGCGCAAACTCCGGCCTTATACACGAGTGCCACCAACGGTTAAACAAGGTAGGCAGTTTAAATAACATAACCATTCAATGGATAAAAGGACACAGTGGCTCCCGAGGCAACGATGCAGCGGATGAGCTGGCGAGGGGATCAGACCAAACAGCAGTAGGACCAGAACCCATACTGCCACCCCTTCGGCCACCTACGAACACTGGTAAGACAGCGTACTAGGCACAAACACAACCACCTCTGGACTAACCACAGCAGCGTGCAGGCAGGCGAAGATGGCCCTCCCGACCATCAACGATCGCCTCACTAAACAGCTGATGGGCCTATCAAAGCAGAATTTACGTAAGTTTACGGCAGTTCTAACTGGACACGGCTCCTTCAATAAACACCTCTATGTTATAGGAGTTACAGACAGTCCCTTATGCAGAGCCTGCATGGGGGAAGAAGAAACAGCGGCACACGTGCTACTAGACTGCCCTGAAACCGCCATATACAGGGCTAAGTACTTCGGTAACCCAGGTACTATCCAAGAGATAGTCAGCAGAATTAAACCTCTGCTGGCTTTTCTCGAGGAGTTGGGGTGGATCGAGTGAATAAACACCCATTATCACCCTCACACGCAAAATACGCGCTTTGTCGTGGAGTTGCGGAAACCAGCCCGAGTAATCTAATCTAATCTAATCTAATCCTTACCCACTAAAACTTAAATTATTATAAAATACAGTCACATACTAAACTGTCTATTTATTCCTATTCCACTATAAGAGCATGATAAAGTATTCAAACCTATTGCATCTCATTTCTAAACAGTGATAATTAGAAGTAATTAATGCAAACTAAGAATGGTACAAAAAACAAGGATTTCTGAGTAATAACTCAATCAATTGATTGTGAAAAGTGGGCGGTCATGTAGGTCATGTTGTTTCATAATGCTGTTAACAAAACACTTTACATTGTTATTAAGTTCTTTGATCGTAAGAAAAAAACAGTTAACGAATTGTAAGACTGATAATGTAATTGTTTGTATAAATTTATAATTAATAAAAAAAAATATTAATCTCATGTGAACTGTATGTTGAAATAAAAATAATATGATTTATGAAGGTAGACACAGATTTCTTATCCATACTGATGGTTATAAATCAATCACTCACCTTGTACTTCAAGACTTTGTAGGCATCCACGAATATCGCTCTTTCAAGGAGACTAGCTCTCTGACAAAATGCTATGGAGTCAGCTTCACATCTTGACGTGATCAAGTTGGTGAGGTTCTGGCGCTGCTGCGAGCACACCCAGGCCACCTGCAACAACTCCAGAGCCCGCTTCTCCACCTCCTCATTGAGTTTTTGCAACAGCTGCCTCTCAGAGTTGATAAATATCTTTTCTCGCCTCAGCTGATTCGCAAGCTCGGCGATGTTCATACATCCCTCCGACGTTGATTGCATCATGATGGTTCACAATCAGACGCACAACAACAAACACATTTCGCACTTAAAAGTATATAAAATTGTATTTTCACGTCATTTCAATTTAGGGAAACAAGTTTCTGACACTTTTTCACTTCCTTCATTACGCTTGCGTACTGAACCACACAATTATTTAATCCTATCCATTAGATTTAAATCGTGTGCAGTTAAATTTTGGAAGGACACCCACTATTTCTTACGATTTACTAGTGAAAATTTCTCGTTTTCTCTTTTCGGAAAGTATGGCAAAAACACAGAACATATATACCCTAAAGGGGCAAAAAGACGAGAAACGCGAAATGAATTGTGTATTTTTATGCTTCAAATCATTGTCTTTTGAGATTTGAATGAATGAATGACCAGAAAAAAAAATGTACGTTCTGAAATATAGATGCACATAAAATGTCTCGTACCAACACAGTATAAATAAAAAATATCTTATTTAATTTCAAAATGCCCATAAAATTATGTATTTAATGATTTAAAATATCCTATAAAATCAAAATTTTTGTCATTTATTTTCAAAACGTTTTCTTTCTGACACCTGAAACCCGTAACCCTGCAAAATTGAATTGCTTTCTACAAAAGTACAGCATAACACTTTTCTACAAGTAAGAATAAGACAAAAAATACTTTTCTTATGGTTAGGTTACAAAAAGAGCCATTTGATCGTGTGAGCGAATGACGAAATGAGAATAAAGATTAAAAATGAGCGAATGGAAATGGTTGTCGAAGGAAATTGAAGGAAATCCTTGGACTGCTGCGCTTTTCATTGTAATTTTGTGTAAATAAAATTTAGTATATTTGTTTTGTAATAAGTACTTAAATGTTATCAGTGGACTATTTTAGTTGCTATAATGTCACGTAGTTCGATTGAGGGGAAACTGAAAGGTTTGCAAGAAAGATTCGAAAATGAAATGCGTATTGAAAGAGAAGGTGGTTTCAACAACCAAGGTGGAATTGGGACTCCTAGACCTGGGAGCGGCAGGAGCAGGCCGAGGCCCCGTGAGTATACCGATCATACAGATATTCTGTGCACGTGCACTTTGTATCTTGACTCATTTGATTTTATAACCATTCCCATTACACTTTATTTTTACGTTTTATGCGTTATTTCGACGCTGTGCTGTAAATTTTGGTTGTAATTTAGCATATACGGCTTATAAATTGTTCGCTACACGCATATTAGACATTCTTTGATAGTTAGAACAGTATAATTTAAGCCAAGGTTTGTCTGTAGGAACAGTGGCCTGTTATCAATATGCCAAAAGGTTATGCAGTATTCAGTGACAAATTAATATGTTATAATACATGCGAGCAGCTTCCCTGTCGCCTGGCCTGCACATTGTCTACAAATTATTTGCATAAATTGGCATCGAGTGAGCGGTAGCTTGTATTTAAGACAGGGACCAGTACATTGCAATAATGTTTTTGTTTTAACTTGTACACTGTCACTTAGGATGCTCTATGAGATCAATTTTGTGTTGTATTTTGTGCAGATAATACAATGCAAAAGTTTATGTTCCCCATAGTTCTTCTAAATCATACTAAAAGTCTAAAGGTCATGAAAGATCTTAAAAGATAGTCTAAGAGAGTTGACTCAGTAAATTATGCTATGATAATGTATAGAAATTATTGGCAAACAGTGAACTTTGGTTCTACCTTAAATCTATTGTGTTGTGGAGATGTTATGGACCAAGTGATAAATTGGGCAGTATACATAATGCCCGGCCATTATGAAAAATGCCCAATATGAGAGTGCAATTTGATGATAATTATTCAAATAATCAAATTGACCGGGCACTATACATATTGCCCGTGACCTTTTGGGCAAATTAATACAAACATATTTAATTTCAATTGTTTTATTGTTATTGACATTTAACTTAAAATAAACTGAATATTAAACCACTTAGATAATCAGCCTCATGATTTGGATTTATTATGAAGGACTTCTGCCTTAAAAATCCACTAGTTTTTGCATTTGAAAGTTAAAGAAAGTCATATTAAAATAGGGTGCTAATTAAACAGGCTTCTTTTTAATATCATGAGCCCCCAAAAATGTATGTTGCCTTCTAAATTACTAAGTCAACCACAATTAATAAAGCGTCGAGCTTTAAAATATAACACATCCCATATTAATTGACCCAGTATGGAAGTAATCATGCAACATGCAGCAAGCATGGCTTCTGTCACGGCTCCGACGCTGCGGGGCTCCGGCGGTCCCATGCGAGCTTATCGTCGCAGATGGTTTTCACGCTCACCACCGCAGCTTCGGCTTGCTGGCCGGCTCGGCCTCGGCTCGGTTTTGAATTGCACTCTAGGGGTAGGGCAGACAAGACTACGTGGAGTCGGTTTTGCAGCGATTCGTTTTCGTCACTAACTTCAATTTTTAATACAATGTTTTTTAATTTGTCCAATAAATAATTTTGTGGCTAGACTTATAATTTCTCTTAAAAATATAATTAAATTTTATAATTAAACAAAAAAATTAGAACATATCTTTGTTTTATAGAAATGACATATTATTATAAAACAAAATAAACTAAAGTTTAAGCAATCAGATTCACTATTTGGCATAATTAACATTTTCTCTTAATAAAAGTCAAATGAAAATATAATTAAAATGGTCTCTGATTGGCCAAAGTGTGTCACGCCATGCGTACTTCCCTTCCCGCCCTCGCACCGCGTTAAATATAGCTTGATTATCAAATTGCCCATCTGTCATGTAGCAATATAATAATGCCCGTGCAATGTGATAAATAATGAAGTTAAGATAGTTATTAATCACTTGGCCCGATAAAGCTAGACATTATTCATAATGCTCGGGCATTATAAATAATGCCCGAATTAATCACATGGTCCATAACAGAGATAATTCCTAAATACCTATGTAGTATTTATCAAAATGAGTTGTATCTATTTGTTATCTGTTTGCCTTGGCAACTATAAACTTGTTACTGCAGGAATTATCATTATTTTACTACCAATATACATTTAATAACATTCCTAAAATACCAATTGATTTTAAGGTTCACCACGTTGATATTTACAGTTTTGAGACTGGCATAATCAACTACTACTGATCTGAACTACTACTTCAAAGTGCCTTAAAAATGTATTCTATAGGTTTTGTATAGTAGTGTAACATACATGTAAACTTTCAAGTAAAGAATATTAGTGTGATGTTGTTATGTGATAAATAAGGTTCATATTCATTGATGCTTCTACATAACTGTCAATTGTTTGCTAGCCTTTTTACCTTTTCCTCCACAAGGGTAGTTCCCCTCAAATGTTTCTTTGTCTTTGTGGATTATTCATTTGATGTATTAAACTTCGATTAACTATCAATTACTGCCAGGGATTATAATAGATTCAGTTTGTTTACATAAAATAACAAGTTGATCAACTTCTTTTGAATTTCTTCAAAAATTTATAATTTCTCTACAAATAATCACAACAGTTGTAGACAAAATATTTGTCCGGGCTAATTAAAAGCCATTATGGAAGATAAGACTTATATGTTTTATCTTTAGGGATAATAGGGGTAAAACTTGCCTTTAGTAGTCCTTAATATGTTTGTGAGAATCTGATAATAAGAAGTTATCAAGTTAAACCATTACTTCCTTAGTTTATACAAGTCACACTTTATTTGTTTACACTTTTTGCCTTAACTAGCTGTTTTCCCACAGTTTCACCCACACACATGGATAATGTTATTGGGGAAGTGTGTAGTTTTCCAACAGTGAATTAATTTGTCAAATTAATTCTAAGTTATCAGGGACAAACAAACAAAGAAAAAATGTTTCCTCTTTCTAATATTAGTATGTATAGATGTAATAAATTAACTATAGCTGACTTTACTTGAAAGCTTTCTTTCATCAGCCAATTGATAAGAAATTTAATAATGCCAGATGACATAAATAAATGATTGAAAATGATTTGTTGATACAAACTGTGCCAAAATACTCACTTTCACTTGCTGGTTGCTATTCTATTAAACATAGCAGTTATTTGTACTTTGTACTTGAATTTTAAAGGTGTACAAATAATTTTATCTAAAACAATCTCTGAAACCAGCTCAATTGATTTCTTAATAACTAGTAGTTTTTTCAGGGGTTCAGTCACTCTTATTACAGTAGTAGCAGTATATACTCAGTCCTTCTTATTGCTTAACTTTGTACAAATTATTAGGATCGTATTCTTAACTAAAAGTATTTTTTTGTTTCAGCACTTATGTTTTCAAACAGAGAAATCCCACCGTTTCCACCGAGATCACCGCAAGCTACTGAGACTGAATACAGAATGCGAGAGGTGTACAAGGTAAAGTAACAGTACTAAATTATTTAGCTATACACAACTATAATGTAATTAATTCTTGAACATATAAAATATAGCCTAAGTTACTCAGGGATGATGTAAGTTCCCAATAGTGAAAGAATTTTTCAAATTCAGTAGTTGTAAATTGTAAAGAACATGAGATATCTATCATGACAATCTGATGAGTTTGCTATTTTTTACTCACTAATCATCCTGATGATATTTTATTATAGAAGATTATCATAAGATGGTAAGATATTACACTATCATATTGATGATGTAGAAGATTATCAGAACATAGTAAGATATGTAATAAATGATAAACAGTTCCCTATTCTTATATCAACTTTACCATACCAAACCATAATCAATATATACTTACCACCCATTGGTCAACTCATTGGACAAATGAAAATCGTTGAGTTATCGTTTTAGCTCAATGTTGCAACCCACCATAAGTTTTCCCTTTATTTATTAACTCGTAGTATTACGATAATTCAACATCTCAATACATCATAAAAAACAACTAAACATCCGGGTCCAATAGGCAAAAGAGGTGTAGATAGACAGAAGAAAAAGAGGCCAGATGAGATTGTAAACATAGCAGGGAAAAGATGGATGCGCATAGCCAAAGACAGAGAAACATGGAAAGAAATTGAGGAGGCTTTTACTTATAGAGGGGCCACATAGCAAAAATAAAATAAATAATATAGTCTAGTCTTCATTGTACAAACTGCTTAGTAGAAATAAAGCTAATATAATACATAATAATATAACATGTTCACAGGTGAGCGGCAAACTGAACGTAGACGGCGTAGAGTACAGATCGCACGTGGACGACTTGCAGCAGCTGGGCGAGCTCGGCAGCGGCACCTGCGGTCATGTCGTCAAGATGCTGCACAAGCCTTCTAACACTGTTATAGCTGTTAAGGTAAGCACAAACTTTTCTTAAGTAGTGTGCCGGTTGGGGATTATCATAAGAAATTTGTAGACATCATACCTATATCATCACATATCTTGAGAAAAATTGTCCTCGTCATTTCATTCTTAATTAGAATATTTGAAGCGGGTTCTAAATTCTACCCATGAAAGAGTTACAGAAGCACAGAGTTCATATTCGGTCATATTCGGTTACACCAGTTTTTCATCTAACTTCTACTAGTTTTTAGTTCAAACTTTATTTGTGAAAGTTGAAGAACTTAGTTGTGTCATGAATGATTTACGTAGCGCACCTGGATACAATCTAAAAAAGGTTATTTAAGATAGTTAATCTGTTCCACTCATGCTCTTAAAAAAGGCAAATAACAGTTCAACGATCCACATTGCGACATACAAAATGTCTGCTTATTATGTCACTATTTATATTTAACAAATTCTATACTTATCCATTTAACAGCAAATGCGTCGCTCCGGCAACTCAGAAGAAACCAAACGCATTCTAATGGATTTAGACGTAGTAGTCCGGTCCCACGACTGTCCGTACATCGTGAGGTGTTTGGGCTGCTTCGTGACCGATGCTGACGTGTGGATCTGCATGGAGCTCATGGCTTCTTGCTTCGATAAGCTGCTCAAGAGGCTCGGAGCACCCATACCTGAGGCTATACTGGGGAAGGTTACTGTGGCGGTGAGTTTTGTAAACTATTTCTATATTTGGCAATTTTATCAGGTAACAAGAAAATATTGGCTGCATTTTAAAATACCTTCTGTAAGGAATGATAGAGATGAAGCCTTAATTTTATTTGCCTAGATATAACTTGGACTCTTCTAAAAAAGAGTTTACAAAATGCTGAATAACATTATGCAATTAGGTAAAACATTGGTATATAGCTGCATGCCGTTAAGGCTGGAAGCCAACCGCTACATGCAAAATAGTTCTTAAAAGTTTAGACAGATGATGATGATGAGGCAGATAATGACTCTCGTATATTAATTCCGCAGACGGTGAACGCTCTATCGTACCTGAAAGACACGCACGGCGTCATCCACCGCGACGTGAAGCCGAGCAACATCCTCCTAGACGAGCGCGGCAACGTCAAGCTGTGTGACTTCGGCATCAGCGGCCGCCTCGTCGACTCCAAGGCGAAGACTCGGAGCGCGGGCTGTGCTGCCTACATGGCCGTGAGTATACCATAGTGTACACAACGTCAAGCTGTGTGACTTCGGCATCAGCGGCCGCCTCGTCGACTCAAGGCGAAGACTCGGAGCGCGGGCTGTGCTGCCTACATGGCCGTGAGTATACCATAGTGTACACAACGTCAAGCTGTGTGACTTCGGCATCAGCGGCCGCCTCGTCGACTCCAAGGCGAAGACTCGGAGCGCGGGCTGTGCTGCCTACATGGCCGTGAGTATACCATAGTGTACACAACGTCAAGCTCTGTGACTTCGGCATCAGCGGCCGCCTCGTCGACTCCAAGGCGAAGACTCGGAGCGCGGGCTGTGCTGCCTACATGGCCGTGAGTATACCATAGTGTACACAACGTCAAGCTGTGTGACTTCGGCATCAGCGGCCGCCTCGTCGACTCAAGGCGAAGACTCGGAGCGCGGGCTGTGCTGCCTACATGGCCGTGAGTATACCATAGTGTACACAACGTCAAGCTCTGTGACTTCGGCATCAGCGGCCGCCTCGTCGACTCCAAGGCGAAGACTCGGAGCGCGGGCTGTGCTGCCTACATGGCCGTGAGTATACCATAGTGTACACAACGTCAAGCTGTGTGACTTCGGCATCAGCGGCCGCCTCGTCGACTCCAAGGCGAAGACTCGGAGCGCGGGCTGTGCTGCCTACATGGCCGTGAGTATACCATAGTGTACACAACGTCAAGCTGTGTGACTTCGGCATCAGCGGCCGCCTCGTCGACTCAAGGCGAAGACTCGGAGCGCGGGCTGTGCTGCCTACATGGCCGTGAGTATACCATAGTGTACACAACGTCAAGCTGTGTGACTTCGGCATCAGCGGCCGCCTCGTCGACTCAAGGCGAAGACTCGGAGCGCGGGCTGTGCTGCCTACATGGCCGTGAGTATACCATAGTGTACACAACGTCAAGCTGTGTGACTTCGGCATCAGCGGCCGCCTCGTCGACTCAAGGCGAAGACTCGGAGCGCGGGCTGTGCTGCCTACATGGCCGTGAGTATACCATAGTGTACACAACGTCAAGCTGTGTGACTTCGGCATCAGCGGCCGCCTCGTCGACTCCAAGGCGAAGACTCGGAGCGCGGGCTGTGCTGCCTACATGGCCGTGAGTATACCTTACCATACAAGCTGTCTATTCCTGACCATGACAAAAGTCTTCAGTCGGGTGGATTTCAGAATTGGGTTGCCAAGGCTTTGCCAGGAAAACTGTCACCTAACATAACCTCCTATAAAAGACCTTTAACGTCCTGAAATTTGGCATAAGCCGTAAAGAATAAAAAAATATTGCAAACTGCTACCTAAGTTTATCATATAAATTTGTTTTGAAGTCCATTTTTTATTTGAATTAATCAAAATAACGTTATTTCCCCAGCCTGAGCGGATAGACCCGCCGGACCCGACGCGGCCGGACTACGACATCCGCGCGGACGTGTGGTCGCTGGGCATCTCGCTCGTCGAGCTCGCCACCGGCGTCTTCCCCTACCGGGACTGTCAGAACGACTTTGAAGTGCTCACCAGGGTGAGTGGAACTTTAAAATTGTGTTATTTTCGGGGTGCTTTATGTTAGGGCTACAGTGTCGGCCAGAGAGAAATCGAGAGCTATAGCGCTGTATTAATTTTCTACTTATCCATGTCGGCAACATAACCGATTGGTATAGTAATATATAATAATGGCATTTCTTTTGTATTTTTATGGGTCCTAATTGCCTGAAATGAAGGAATAAATAAATAGAATAAAACATAATACACCCGGCTTGCCGGGGGCACTGCGGGTAGTTAGCCTTCATTTTGTATCTCGAAAGTAGTTCCGTTTTTAGTCTTCATGATAATTATCTAGACACACGGCAGTGTGTCCGCCAAGTTCGAGCAAAAAAAAGCGACACACCGGCCGTGGGTTATATTACACGAACCATTTCGGGCCAAATTCGACCCCTATAACTCAAAATCTATTTTTTTTTCTATTTCCGCAGGTAATAGCGGATGATCCGCCTCAACTACCGGACACAGATGACTTCTCACCAGAATTCAAACTATTCGTGTCACAGTGGTATGTTTTCATTTCAACTGTCATCATTTAACACTTTACTTCAACTCTGCTTATATTTTACTTCGAGTATTATGAAATGTAGATAATATACTCACAAAAAATTGTGAATGTGTGAATAATTTTTCAACTACCAACAACATATCTGACAAAAACACAATTGCTATGCCACTTGGAACCTTACCTAAAAATCATCTATTCCAGCCTAACAAAAAACTACAGACAGCGCCCAAAATACGCGAAGCTTCTAGAACACCCGTTCGTAGTGAAATCAGCTCGCAGTTCCATCTCCGTCGGCGCCTGGTACGCCTCCCTCTCCATCGCGGGGAACAAGCCGGCCGGTGTGACGTCACAGCCGGCTAGCAATGGCGTCGAGACGCCCGTCACGCCGCAGCCTGTGAGGAACTTTGTGACTAGTTCTCAGCATTGGATGGAGCAAGTCACGCCTACGCCGGCTAGGTAAGTAATTAGTAACTTTTTTGAAAAAATAAAATTGCAAAAAAAGTCTTTATTGGAATTACAAATAGTGGTGCGATTGAGAACAACCGTCTGTGCCGTTGACGGTTTTCCACCATTTGCATGGTCCATGGGAGTGTCACAATAAAATTTGCCAAGATATATGCTTGAGTCTGTATTCATTACGTTAAATAATATTACCAAGCAAAATTAAATTCTATGAATTAAACAATAAGGCTTAATTTACAAAACTTCTATATATGATATTGATTACAGAGCATGGTGGGCGACGAGCAGTAACGCGAGCGCGGGCGGCAGCAGCTCGCAGCCCACGAGCCTAGAAACTGATATGTGCAACCACTCGCCTTATCCTAGGAGAAGGTAACATCATAAATCTTGATTCAGTAATCGCCAAAATAATATATTGAACAATATTGTAGTATTAGTAATTCATCAAAGTGGTGGTGTATAGAGTGTGCCCATATCCATCATCTACTACCGATGTTATCTTAAAGTGTATAGCTAGAGTTCCTCAAGAAGTTTTTTTTTTATTAGCCTGTGCTGTCCCACTGCTGGGCAAAGGCCTCCCCCAAAGCCTTCCACTTTTCTTTATCCCTCGCTGCTTGAGGCCAGTCCGAGAGGAAGCTGTCCAAATCTTCCCTCCAGCGTTTCCTTGGTCTCCCTCTCGGTCGCCTTCCATCCTCCGGGATCCACTTTGTGGTTATATTGAAGATATGTGTGGTTAAATTAAACTCAAAAAATACCTATTAAAAGCATAATTTTACGATCAACACAAACCTTACTTAACTTTTCTAGAACTAAGGCAGTTTTTTCATGCTATTTGTTATCCTCTATTCACTATATTATAATTTCGTTTCTCTATAGAACAATAGACGCATGTGCATCTCCCCCGCCGCCGCCAGTCCGTCGCGTGTCCGCCGACAACCGCTGGCGAGCCTCTCCTGCTGTAAGTCGCTATTCATACACGATCCCCACCACAAAACTATTGCCCAAATTCATCCACAGCAAAAACGTCAGATTTACTCAAAACAACTGTTTATTTTAGAAATTGAACGGGAAAATTCATAGTTAACAGTTGTTTTATGAATAATTTATGTTTATGTTGTCGATGAAAATGGGTCTTAGAGTTGTTAAAGTTAACGTAAAGGCCGTGGCAAACAGTGCAGAAGCAATGTTTGCACACATGATGATTCATATAAAATGTTATGGCACCAAAAGTGATTTATCCCACTGTCTTCCAAGACCTATTGCGTTGGCTATAATTTAGAGGTACTGAATTTTCGTATCTACGAAATAAATGTAATTTACTATAAAATCCTAAGTCGACTGTTTTTTTTTTTTTCAAAATTTGAGCGATTTTTTGTTTCTGTGCACTTTCGTACCTCAAACTACAATACATATAAGACTCGAATCTAGGCGAGCACATACCGGCGGCCGGTAGTGAGCATTAGCTTCTCGCAAGTGGCGCCGCGTGGCTACTGCCACAGCCCCCGCCTCGTGGCTAAGTCGCCGGACAACGAACATGTATGTGTGGCTTACTGCGTCGCCTGGTGTGGCATGATGTTGGTTTAGGGTTGTTTATTTACTCCGATTCAGAAAGCTTTTATGTGATTTTAGTAAATCTAATTTAAAAAATGTTACTTAAAAATTTTAAATCCAGAAAAAAATATTATTTATTTCTATGTTATTACGGTTGAAAAATATAAAAAAATCTGTACGTCCAATTATAATACATATAAGACTGAATCTAGGCGAGCACATACCGGCGGCCGGTAGTGAGCATTAGCTTCTCGCAAGTGGCGCCGCGTGGCTACTGCCACAGCCCCCGCCTCGTGGCTAAGTCGCCGGACAACGAACATGTATGTGTGGCTTACTGCGTCGCCTAGTGTCGCATGATGTTGTTTTAGGGTTGTTTGTGAATACTGGTTCTGAAAGCTTTTTCGTAATTTCAGTAAATCTGATTTAATAAGTGTTATGTTTTTTAACAAAAATTAAAAAGCGAAAAAAAATATTATTTATTTTTCTGTTATTACGTTAAATAAATAAAAAAAAATCTGTACCTCCAACTATAATACATATAAGACTGAATCTAGGCGAGCACATACCGGCGGCCGGTAGTGAGCATTAGCTTCTCGCAAGTGGCGCCGCGTGGCTACTGCCACAGCCCCCGCCTCGTGGCTAAGTCGCCGGACAACGAACATGTATGTGTGGCTTACTGCGTCGCCTAGTGTGGCATGATGTTGTTCTAGGGTTGTTTGTTAACTCTGGTTCTGAAAGCTTTAGCGTAATTTTAGTAAATTTGATTTTAAAAGTGTCAAGTTTTTTAACAAAAATTAAAAATCGAAAAAAAACAAAAATCTGTTATTACAGTACATTATGTAATATAAACATTCTTATCCAAACTAATATTATAAATGCGAAAGTAACTCTGTCTGTCTGTCTGTCTGTCTTTCTGTCTGTCTGTCTGTCTTTTCTTCACGCCTAAACTACTGAACCGATTTGTGTGAAATTTGGTACAGACATAGTTTGAAACTTGAGAAAGGACATAGGATAGTTTTTATTACAAAAAAAAATAAAAATAAAATTATTCCGGACATATAGCGCCATCTATTGGTCAAATAAAAAATCTGCTGATAGTCACTATTCCACGCGAACGAAGTTGCGGGCAAAAGCTAGTTACGGTAAATAAATGTAAAAATTCTGTATCTCCAACTACAATACATATAAGAGTGAATCTAGGCGAGCACATACCGGCGGCCGGTAGTGAGCATTAGCTTGTCGCAAGTGGCGCCGCGTGGCTACTGCCACAGCCCCCGCCTCGTGGCTAAGTCGCCGGACAACGAACATGTATGTGTGGCTTACTGCGTCGCCGAGTGTGGCATGATGTTGTTTTAGGGTTGATTGTTAAAACTGATTCTGAAAGCTTTCTTATGATTTTAGTAAATCTAATTTAAAAAGTGTTACTTAAAAATTTTAAATCCAAAAAAATATTATTTATTTCTATGTTATTACGGTTGAAAAATATAAAAAACTCTGTACCTCCAACTACAATACATATAAGACTGAATCTAGGCGAGCACATACCGGCGGCCGGTAGTGAGCATTAGCTTCTCGCAAGTGGCGCCGCGTGGCTACTGCCACAGCCCCCGCCTCGTGGCTAAGTCGCCGGACAACGAACATGTATGTGTGGCTTACTGCGTCGCCTGGTGTGGCATGATGTTGTTTTAGGGTTGTTTGTTAATCCTGATTCTGAAAGCTTTTTTGTCATTTTAGTAAATCTGATTTATAAAGAGTTACTTAAAAAATTTAAACAAAAACAAAATATTTATTTCTTTGTTATTACGGTTAAAAAATATAAAAAATTCTGTACCTCCAACTACAATACATATAAGACTCAATCTAGGCGAGCACACACCGGCGGCCGGTAGTGAGCATTAGCTTCTCGCAAGTGGCGCCGCGTGGCTACTGCCACAGCCCCCGCCTCGTGGCTAAGTCGCCGGACAACGAACATGTATGTGTGGCTTACTGCGTCGCCGAGTGTGGCATGATGTTGTTTTAGGGTTGTTTGTTAATCCTGGTTCTGAAAGCTTTTTTCGACAATATAGTCAATTAAAGTTAGTGTTAAAATCAATTTATTTGATTTAAGAAATGTTACGTTTTGGAACAAAAATTGAAAATGTAATTTACTTTTCTGTTATTACGTTAAATAAATGTTAAAACTCTGTACCTCCAACTTCAATACATATAAGCCTCAATCTAGGCGAGCACATACCGGCGGCCGGTAGTGAGCATTAGCTTCTCGCAAGTGGCGCCGCGTGGCTACTGCCACAGCCCCCGCCTCGTGGCTAAGTCGCCGGACAACGAACATGTATGTGTGGCTTACTGCGTCGCCGAGTGTCGCATGATGTTGTTTTAGGATTGTTTATTTACTCTGATTCTGAAAGCTTTAGCGTAATTTTAGTTTTGATTGAAAAAGTGTTACTTAAAAATTTTAAATCCAAAAAAAAATATTTATTTCTTTGTTATTACGGTTAAAAAATATAAAAAATTCTGTACCTCCAACTACAATACATATAAGACTCAATCTAGGCGAGCACACACCGGCGGCCGGTAGTGAGCATTAGCTTCTCGCAAGTGGCGCCGCGTGGCTACTGCCACAGCCCCCGCCTCGTGGCTAAGTCGCATACTGCGTCGCCTAGTGTCGCATGATGTTGTTTTAGGGTTGTTTGTTGATCCTATTTCTGAAAGCTTTTTCGTTATTTTAGCAAATCTGTTTTAAAATTAAAAAATCGAAAAAAATACTGTTATAACGTTAAATAAATATAACAATTCTGTACCTCCAACTACAATACATATAAGACTGAATCTAGGCGAGCACATACCGGCGGCCGGTAGTGAGCATTAGCTTCTCGCAAGTGGCGCCGCGTGGCTACTGCCACAGCCCCCGCCTCGTGGCTAAGTCGCCGGACAACGAACATGTATGTGTGGCTTACTGCGTCGCCGAGTGTGGCATGATGTTGTTTTAGGGTTGTTTGTTAATCCTGGTTCTGAAAGCTTTTTTCGACAATATAGTCAATTAAAGTTAGTGTTAAAATCAATTTATTTGATTTAAGAAATGTTACGTTTTGGAACAAAAATTGAAAATGTAATTTACTTTTCTGTTATTACGTTAAATAAATGTTAAAACTCTGTACCTCCAACTTCAATACATATAAGCCTCAATCTAGGCGAGCACATACCGGCGGCCGGTAGTGAGCATTAGCTTCTCGCAAGTGGCGCCGCGTGGCTACTGCCACAGCCCCCGCCTCGTGGCTAAGTCGCCGGACAACGAACATGTGTGTGGCTTACTGCGTCGCCGAGTGTCGCATGATGTTGTTTTAGGATTGTTTATTTACTCTGATTCTGAAAGCTTTAGCGTAATTTTAGTTTTGATTGAAAAAGTGTTACTTAAAAATTTTAAATCCAAAAAAAAATATTTATTTCTTTGTTATTACGGTTAAAAAATATAAAAAATTCTGTACCTCCAACTACAATACATATAAGACTCAATCTAGGCGAGCACACACCGGCGACCGGTAGTGAGCATTAGCTTCTCGCAAGTGGCGCCGCGTGGCTACTGCCACAGCCCCCGCCTCGTGGCTAAGTCGCATACTGCGTCGCCTAGTGTCGCATGATGTTGTTTTAGGGTTGTTTGTTGATCCTATTTCTGAAAGCTTTTTCGTTATTTTAGCAAATCTGTTTTAAAATTAAAAAATCGAAAAAAATACTGTTATAACGTTAAATAAATATAACAATTCTGTACCTCCAACTACAATACATATAAGACTGAATCTAGGCGAGCACATACCGGCGGCCGGTAGTGAGCATTAGCTTCTCGCAAGTGGCGCCGCGTGGCTACTGCCATGTATGTGTGGCTTACTGCGTCGCCTAGTGTCGCATGATGTTGTTTTAGGGTTGATTGTTAAACCTGGTTCTGAAAGCTGTTTCATGGTTCTACTCAATCAATATTTGCCGTAAAACCAACTGATCTGACTTAAAAAGTGTTCCATTTTGAAACAAAAATTAAAAAAAAAAAACAATTTATTTTTATTCTATTCTATTTTTTGTTACTGGCAATCAATGCCGTCGATGTCGACGATTCTGCCACCGACAAATTTATTTTTATTTTGAAGTTAAATAAATATTGAGAATTCTGTACCTCCAACCACATTACATATAAGACTGAATCTAGGCGAGCACATACCGGCGGCCGGTAGTGAGCATTAGCTTCTCGCAAGTGGCGCCGCGTGGCTACTGCCACAGCCCCCGCCTCGTGGCTAAGTCGCCGGACAACGAACATGTATGTGTGGCTTACTGCGTCGCCTAGTGTGGCATGATGTTGTTTTAGGGTTGATTGTTAAACCTGGTTCTGAAAGCTGTTTCATGGTTCTACTCAATCAATAGTTGCCGTAAAACCAACTGATCTGACTTAAAAAGTGTTCCATTTTGAAACAACAATTTAAAAAAAAAACAATTTATTTTTATTTTATTTTTTGTTTCTGGCAATCAATGCCGTCGATATCGACGATTCTGCCACTGACAAATTTATTTTTATTTTGAAGTTAAATAAATGTAAAAATTCTGTACCTCCAACCACATTACATATAAGACTCGAATCTAGGCGAGCACATACCGGCGGCCGGTAGTGAGCATTAGCTTCTCGCAAGTGGCGCCGCGTGGCTACTGCCACAGCCCCCGCCTCGTGGCTAAGTCGCCGGACAACGAACATGTATGTGTGGCTTACTGCGTCGCCGAGTGTGGCATGATGTTGTTTTAGGGCTGTTTTTTAACCCTTATTCTGAAGGCTATTTCGTAATTTTAGTTTTGATTTAAAAAGTGTTACTTAAAAATTTTAAATCCAAAAAAATATTATTTATTTCTATGTTATTACGGTTGAAAAATATAAAAAATTCTGTACCTCCAACTACAATACATATAAGACTGAATCTAGGCGAGCACATACCGGCGGCCGGTAGTGAGCATTAGCTTCTCGCAAGTGGCGCCGCGTGGCTACTGCCACAGCCCCCGCCTCGTGGCTAAGTCGCCGGACAACGAACATGTATGTGTGGCTTACTGCGTCGCCTAGTGTGGCATGATGTTGTTCTAGGATTGATTGTTAAACCTGGTTCTGAAAGCTTTTTTCGACAATATAGTCAATTAAAGTTAGTGTTAAAATCAATTTATTTGATTGAAGAAATGTTACGTTTTGGAACAAAAATAAAAAAGTAATTTACTTTTCTGTTATTACGTTAAATAAATATAAAAATGCTGTACCTCCAACTACATTACATATAAGACTGAATCTAGGCGAGCACATACCGGCGGCCGGTAGTGAGCATTAGCTTCTTGCAAGTGGCGCCGCGTGGCTACTGCCACAGCCCCCGCCTCGTGGCTAAGTCGCCGGACAACGAACATGTATGTGTGGCTTACTGCGTCGCCTAGTGTGGCATGATGTTGTTTTAGGGTTATTGTTAAGCCTGGTTCTGAAAGCTTTTTCGCGATTTAGCCGACTGATCTGACTTGAAAAGTGTGGAGCGAGTATTAAAAATATGTAGTAGAAATACTCAAATGCTTACGTAAAATGTGAGCGAAAGACACACATGGCTATAACCCGGACCGGGTACACAACCTATACCATAACTGTTTTATAATAATGTTTCTGGTTTTAAAAATAGATTTCCTACACCTTAATTTGTCAGACCATTGAGCGTGCAACACTGTATCAGCTTTCAGAATTGGGGTGGTTTTGAAGTACCTACAGCTTCATGGTATCTATAAACCAAAATTATAAAACAAAATACAGTCAATGAGAACCACTTTTTCTAACTCGGTTTAAAGATGCCTAAACCTGTCAACCTCATTGAAATATAAGATCCATGAAGCTGTTTGTACTTCTTTTATGAAGTTGCGGCGACGCAGTAACATTTGGTCGTGTGTTTTCCGCCATAGAGTAAACTATAGTTTTTTTACATATTAAACGTCATACATGACTCCAATCAACTTTGTACTGTAACCAAATCACATTCATTCAGTACTGACTACAATAGAAATAAACTTCTTTCTTATGTAAATAGAACTTTCAAACAATTTTTCTGTCATCCTAAAATCGACCTAGTTCACATGCTCATAAAGTAACAAATCAATTGACATTATTCACTCTTAATAAAGACTAAAATTCATTGCATTATTCTAACTACTTTTCAAAATCGATCTTATTGCAATGTATGTACGGTTTATATTTGTGTGATACGACTGGCTTAGTGTTTTTGCATCAACTGTTTCGCTAATACAAAATAAACCTTGTGTTATGGCAGTAGAGTGTATTTTGTATTGATCATTTGTCTTGAACAAGAAGAACGTTCAATAATGTAGTTGACACATTAGGAACACAAACACTACCTACTTAGAATTCTAAAGGTTTTGTCATGGTAAAGTACGCTTAATATCTAGTACAGTAAAGTTGAAATTTCTTTGTCCAGACGCCAGCAATTCAACCTACCCGAATCTGTCAAATTTTACCAATAGAAAATTAACCTTCCACTATAGTGACAAGGTTGAAAATCTATTGAAGAAATTTGACAGATTGAGGCAAGTTGGTGTGCTTTCGTCTGTACTTCAATAACATTTTGCCATTTTAAAATGAACCTTATGTCCAAGTAATAAGTAATATTATCTGTTTACACAGAGTTCGGGTAACACTAGTCCTATAGTCCTGCAGAGGTTTTACCATCAAAACCAGCAGAGGAGATCGAGGGTAGACCTGCATTCGACACCTAGGCATAGAAGGTATGTTTGTTGTAAATTAAGTGTATTGATGTATATTTTTGAGTGTAGGTGTGTTTAATATATAATAACATAACATGTTTTTTTAGATGCACCATACGAATTAAAATATATGCAACATTTTATAAAATATCAGTACATACGAAGTACTGTTTAATTCAAATAGAAAAAAAATGGAATCAATTTTTATGCTCTGAGCATTACATATATTTTTGCAATTTGAGCTGATACATAATTAACACGATTTCTCTATGTTCTTATTGCTATTTCTGCTTCTGATAATTAAATGACATTACGTTTCCAGTTTAAGTAGAGAACACAGTACTGGCCGGTCGCCCGAGCCCCCACCAAGAACCAGTCGGCAGCACCAAATGTTAGGACACGAAGGTAATAATATACACCAGCTTATTAACTTACCTACTTTTCTTCTTTCTGCGCCTTAACCAAGTTATTTAGTGTCGGTGTAATATGTTCTCCGCTTCCATTCATTTCTTTACTTTAATATCCACTCTCTTCTTATTCATGTCATCTTTTAGTCAATCAATTCATCTTTGCCTTGGTCTGCCTCTGCCTCTCCATCCATCCACAGTTTCGTGTGTGATGTTATTTTATAAGTCGGTTCTAAACTACACTTCCTCTAGGTTGACCAATATATCGATAGTTTTTAACTATCGATATCGACAGTATCAGTAGCACTAGCTGATCCTTATTGAGATTGTGTTCTACAAGAAAAAGGTAACATTAAGATATTTTTATTTATTTACTAGCTACCACAAGCGGCTCCATTAGCGTCTTCAGATAAAAATTATAACATTCCTTATTGTTTTTATTATTTTATTGAGAATTTTACACATCAAATCGGATTAGTATTTCCTACATGAATACAAGCGAACAAACTTTTTAGATTTATTATATTCATATACATAGTATAATTAATTACTTACAAGTAGTATGTTATGTATGTAACACAACCCCTGTTGTTTTCAGCAAACGGCAGCATGACGGAGTTGGAGCCGCCTGCACTGCACGAGCGCCTGCATCCGCATCCACCCTCGCCGTTATTACTCAATGATAGGTGAGTCTGTCATAATAGTAACTATGTTTATTTGTGTTTGAAAACTTTTTGTAGTTAATTGACCAGCAGAGCTTAGGTCTTCTCTTTATTGTAATTAAATATAAAAACTATTATGTATGTGGTTAATGTCCTCCTCCGGACGACAAGGTACGCAACGCTTGACGAGGTCAATCCATGGAAGTGTCATCTTCTCATGTCGAGATCATCCATGTTTCGGAAAGCACGTTAAGTTTAAACAGTTTTTTATAAAAATTCTGACTGCCATTTCAACATCTTTGTTGTTACGGGTAGTTAAAACCCAGAAAGTCTGACAACCAATGTTCCATGGAGTACCTATTGGGTTGCTATTTTTGAATAAATGCATTTTGTTTTTGCTCGGTAAGATAGGCAGGCCGCTCCATGTAAAACACTGGTATTGAGCTGCATCTGTTTACATAGGATTAGAGCGTAATTTAAATCAGTGATTTGGTTTTCCCCAGGTTATCAGAAGGTCGTAGTCAAAGCTTAACTCGTGCTGAACTACGTAACGGGTACCGCGCCGAGCCGCCGCCGCCCAGCGCCGCGCACAAACACCATCACGACGACCAGGGTAAGTTGCACAGACCATGGGGAATGTGTAGGAAATTGTATGGGAAGGAATTTGCTCCTAGTTTTGTTTTATAACTGACAGAAAAATAAGAGGTCCTCAATCTCAAGTTAGATGGTGGTAGTTTGGTCCTATTTTTTTTTTAGCGACTTAAAAGGAAAATAATGTTTTCATGTTTATTGAGGCTTTTTTTGGAATTGAATTTGAAATTTGAGTTATCATATTTTGATGGAAAATATAGTCCAAAAGATTGTTGGTTCTAATATTTAATTCGTTTTTTGTTTCTACAAATTAAATAAATACATATCTTAACTTATATGTGTTTAATGCAATAGAAGTTTGACGTCCATGAAAACTTGGAGCAAGTTATTTTCCCAAATATCGAGATATGATTATATTTTTTTACTTTACAGTTATTTTGTTTAAAAAAAAGATATTAGTAAAACAGACTGGTAACTTATAATAGACGTATTAGATGAAGCACAATATAATTAATATTCGCTTCTATTTTATAAAATGTCTTAAAATTGATGAGATAAATACACGCGACAATTTATGCTAAGAATATGAATTTTAATAGATTTCTGTAGTAAAATAGCATAAATCGTCGCTTGTCAAACTTTCATATTACTATAGTTTAATCTGCGAGCGATTAAAATGTATCTCAAAGAATAGAATTTTAATGAGTTTTAATGATCATCAAAATTTAAATAATGTTCGTTATATTGTAGCTCATATTCACCAACACTAAACATCCAATTAATGAAAATCGCTTTTAACAAAACGACACAAAACACAAAACAACTGCCTCCCGGTGAAATGTGATGAACTATATTTTGCACCTCTATAAATAAACTTGGGAAACAGATTTAAAACGACCTTAAATATAAAAAATACTGTAATTATCACTATGATCGCTTGCAGACTAAACTATAGCAATAATTGAATTGACAATAGCAATTAGTGACGAAGGAGAGCAGCCAGCCTATGACTACTCTGAGATAGTTCGCGTCCGCGCCGGCCGTCACTCCGCACGCATACTGTGTATTATACATGGGTGAAATTATTGCAGAATACGGGGAATTTATTTAATAAATTAAAATATTTATATAGTAAAATATTTTTTTTATTGAGTTTTGAAAGACTTGAGAGTAATTTTTTACTAGAAATTATAGTTTAAACTTAGTTTTTGGATAGTTTTATTTAATGATGTGCCTTGTACTTCAAGATGTCTTACCAAATGCTACAATAATGCTACACTGCATTTGATATTACATCTTACTCTATACTCCTTCGCCTCAGAATTAAAAATATTGTTTATCGATAAAATAAAATTAAAAATTATCGATACTTAGACATGCCTGTAAAATCTTATTTTTGAGTGAAAATTCCATGCAATAATTTCACAAATCATCTCATTCTCATACAGTCTGTTTCTACCCTTCCATTGTGTAAATATCAAGGAAGAAAACCATGAAGTTATGGGATATATGCTTTTGACGCGTCCTATGTGCTTTGCGGTTATATGCTTTTGCACAAATAAAGCAAAACAGCCAAACTGGCTTTGCCGAAATACGTATTGGAAGTATATTTATCGAGTGCTGTAGATGGATTTTTATAAAATGTACAAAAACAGTATCTATATCATAAAATATAAGTGTTTTTAATATCGATATTTTATCATCGAATGGTCTCTCTTATATGTTTGATATCTATTATGAAATGTTGTATTTGATAACTATTGTTTTGAATTAAAAACAATAGAGATCAAAGGTACGTTTTATAAAAATCTAAGTAAAATATAGAAATTAAAGGAATATTTTATGATATTTGAGAGAAATATCGATATAAAAACCGAAGATTTTCTATCTACAAAACTCGATATCAAAATTTTGTGTCGACATTTTTGTATGTGCTAATTAACACTTTGTACGCCACGCTAATACAATGCAAAAGAGGCGTAAACATCGTGGCGTTCAGAGACTTATACATCGATAAATATTATCGACTTTAGAGATGTAGCCGCAAATTATATTTATTACCTAACCCACTCATTGTATGTACAGCAATCTTGACATGCGCTAAAGTGAAACATATCGATATGAAAATTATAAAATTATCGGTATTTTTCAACATATCGATATGAAAATTTAGCGATATTTTTCACTTTTGACAATTGTTAAGAGTGCAGCTTTTCAAAATTGTTTGTTCTCCCAAATGTTTCTTACTGACGTTTTGATGTATGTAATATGTTATTTTAACACGTTTGATGGAACTTTTTAATTTACTGTACTTATATCCAAACAAACTTTTTGCATAACAAAGTACATAGAATACTTTTTGGTCTGCCACCTATTAAAAAAAAGATCTCTAAAGAGTACAAGTTTAAAAAAAGGTTCCATTTACCGTGTCTGTGCTTTGCCGCAATCCTTCCGCGTCCCACACATCGCCTGCCCATTCGTAGCTCTGTCACATGCCTCGCTACACTAAACACGACCTTAACACCTTGCTAATAAGGGCTACACTTGTATGTACACTAAGGGTTAGTAGCTTGGGAAGCGTCTCGCTAGATTTTGTACTGCGATTCTATGTATTGTTGTAGAAGTTTAAGTGGATGGTTTACAGGATTATCTGATTCATTGAAGATGAACTACTCTTCGATGAAAGTTAACAAAATGAGTATCCAAATTATGAAATTATATATATGAAAATGACGTTAGCTTCAAATAATTAGGAACTCTTGAAATCTCACAACTTCTAATTTGTCCGCTATGGATTCTGAATCTGAGTTCAATTAATTTCTATCACTATTTAATGCTCTTCATGGACTCTGATCTAGCTCATTTTGCAGTATGATTATAACTATAACAACTATTTCTATAAGAGAGTATAAACATGGTCTCAATCATAATTGGTTTTAATCTTGGCTATCCTAATTTTGATAGAAAAAACTTTTTACAAAAAAATAAAACCGACTCCCAAAAACACTGAAAAGCAGTGTCTAATGGATGTAACTAAGTTTATTTCGCCACCGACTTCTAGGCCGATGCACCTAAGAATAGTTTTTTTTTGCTTTTCAGTGTTTTTGGGAGTCGGTTTTATTTTTTTGTAAAAAGTTTTTTATTTTTAGCTTTTCAGTGACAAGCATAGTTGTCACTATCCGCATAAGTGTAAAGTTCTTATCAATACGAACAATATAAGCCCAAACACGAGGTAGTTTACATATTCAATTGTCGAGTTCCCTCGACCTTCTCTG
Organism: Helicoverpa armigera; assembly: GCF_030705265.1. Classification (NCBI taxonomy): domain Eukaryota; kingdom Metazoa; phylum Arthropoda; class Insecta; order Lepidoptera; family Noctuidae; genus Helicoverpa; species Helicoverpa armigera. The sequence continues at coordinate 12,503,163 of NC_087124.1, read as the reverse complement.
GTCTCCATCATCAGGTCAGCTTCAAACCTACACTGTTGCAAAGGTCTTGTCAATACGAACAAAATAAGCCCAAACACGAGGTAGTTTACACATTCATTGTTCAAGTTCCCTCAACCTTCTCTGGACTTCATCATCAGGTCAGCTTCAAATCTTCACCACTGCATAGTGTTATCAGACATACGCCTTAGTGTCAAGCTTTTACCCTACGTATGCCTACAATTTTCGAAAGTTGCCCTCGATTTCTCAGGGTTTCCATCATCAGATCCTGACCTGGTGACTATGGGACCACCTGGGAGGTAAACCCTATTAAACAAAAAAAAAATTTTGCAAATCGGTCCAGGCGTCTCCGAGTAATCGGTGAACATACATAAAAAAAAGATCCCGACGAATTGAGAACCTCCTCCTTTTTGGGAAGTCGGTTAAAAATCAGTCTCCGTTCAACTGACAATTAGAAAAAAGAACTTCTTGTAAGCTATCCACATACGACGTAAATAAGGTAGCTTTTACTGGCGAGGTGTGAGCGCGACAGCCGCAGTTCATCTCACGTCATGGTAGCTTCGCTGTCAGTAACATTAGCGGGCATTCTAAGCCGACTCCTTGGTTCCTACACCTCACTGGATATATCTGCTGAGATGTGAGCAAATTGTACAAAAAGTTTCTTCTAAATACAGATATTTTCTGGGGCTTGATTTTAAAAATTGATGAATTGAACCAAAGTGTGCGATTACACTTGAACTGTGTGAAATGACAGGTGGACATGAGTGGACGAAAAAAAAATCGCTTTAGAATTCTTACTTTCAATATGAAATGATTCAATTCGATTATTGATTTAAATAGGGTATCTATTTAAATCACATCACCTACCTCAGCCAACTCACCTATTACCACAGATCATGTTTAAACGCACCTTAAGATTCGAATAATTATAGAATGAAAAATCGATAACTATTACTAAATGAACATTCAAAACTTTTTATTGAACTTTTGCTCACATCTCAATCTGTCAGATTAATGGCCGAATACTGAAACGTTACTCAATTTTAAGGGCTGTATGTGTCACTTACTGCAACAGAAACAAAGTTAAATAACACTAACTTTTCATCAAGTGAGACTTTAAAATTAAGAAACGTTTCGAGTATCTCTGAGCTAAAGTCATATCAAAAGAAATCAGTGAACCAAAAGCCAAGTGAGGTAAACCAAAGAGTCGGTGTGGGCACGGGCGGGCGGGCGATTAGCGGAGCGGTAGCGTGTGGTCGGTCGCAGGCTGGCTGCACTCGCTCGCGGGGCTGGTGAAGCGCCGCCTCAGCGGGTACGTCAAGTGGCATCACCTTGCAGCCAGGAGCCAGCATCAGCACCATGTGCAGCATCGGTGAGTGTTCAATTATCTTTTTATACAGTTAAAATAATAATAATATAATTATTACATTGAAGCCTGTTAATTTTTCCAGTTAGTACACAAAAACAATCAATTTGTGTTGAACAATAAAACAGCTTTCCCTAATATATATATTTTTTCCCTTATATGCGACTAAATGAAGCTAAGGTAGAAGAAAGAAAATTGCATTTAAATCGGTTCAATAAGTGATAATAAAATAAATCGCAAATAATGCATAAGCACACATAGTTAATTATTGTTTTGTATCATTTACTTATGCATTTTTTGCACGTTGTAGAAGAATTACAGACTGATTACTGAATAATGTTTGGCAGTTCATATGCAAGCTCTTAAAAAAAAATACTTTGACTTAAGGAATATAACTAGTTATTAATCGCAGTTAGTAATTTACTATACTTATAAAAAAATAAACTCATAAATGCAACTCTTACCACACACGTACAGATGGGGTAACAGCGAAAGTTGGAGCATGCCGGCGTCCCCCCTCCCGCCCCGCGCGCCGCCGCCGCGCCCCGCCGACTAGCGCGCCACGCCACAGCCGCGCCTCACCCACTCCCTCATGTGGCTCACATAACGCTTCGACCCATACTACACTACATACTTTCTTTCAGCTGTGGTCAACTCAGGTACAGAATGTTTTGTTACTGGATTCGTAAAAACGGTTTGTCGTACGACAAGTCGGGTGTTTCATGCAACAAAATCGATGTTTTATTTATGTTATGACGCTATAATGAAAATAAATTGTCGGTTTTAACGCTTTACAATACAGGACATAAACTGGATTACATTAAATACTGGATAATCAGAGAATACTTATGTACTTGAGTAACACAAGCCATGTTGTCCTCGCAACCACTGTTGTTCAACGTTCTACGCTATATATAATTATCGATAGTAAACTATAGAAAGACGGCACGATCGCTTTGTATTTTATTACTGCTTAAGGTACGGTTCTCGTGTACGCGACTGAAATAATCGACTAACGTTTCCAAGTCGCAGTAATTGTGTCCCCAGTTTTAACAAACAATGTAATAAAGTGTTTTCAGAATACAGAGAGAACAATGTAACAAGTTGCCATACTATATTTGTCTGTGTTAAACAAAATGAATTCAAAGTGCCTGACTTAAGACTGAGTTTATGACTGAGAACAAAAATAGTCCATCGTTTAATAACGTAACTATGAGTATAACGAATGAACCAACTACCTCTCAATGTGATTATCGTCGACTACATTTTAAGTAATCAGTCTTTTAAGAACACAGATATGAACGACAGATTGTAGTCGCAAGTTCAGTCGCGTTCATGGAACCGTACCTTTATGTAAATAGTCAAAGGCCGTGCAGTATTAAGCCACGGTGTTCGAAAGCTTATCGCGTGATAATAGGAACCTAGCAAAATGTTCATAGTACACGTTAAATTAATATTTTGGAACAAACGCGTTTAGTAGTTACAAAGGAACATTTAGTACGGAGTTGTGACGTCATAGTTTTATATTTTGGGATAAACTAATTGATTCTGTGATCGCGAATAGCCTGACTACGGTGCCATTAGTACCTCATTTGTTCGAGAGATTTTGTGAAACCAGAGCCAATAGAGACTACTTTTCATTTTAAATACACAGACGGCCAACTTCCTCTCACGTCGTCTGTCTCACTCAAACTAAACTATGAACCAAGGAGATTCTATCATGCAACTGATTCTTCGACAAATGAGGGAAAAGACTAAGATAAAATTAATTTAGTTTGGGAAGCCACACTAGCTTTTAATTACACTAGAACCCAAGAAATTCAACAATTTTTACATTAGTGTGAAATGCACGCACTGGCTTTATCGTAGTCGGGTAATGCTTTTAAAACTACTCTCCTTCCACAAAACGGTATATTAAGTAAGTCAGGAACAAGTCTTGATGATGAGAGTACAAATTTTAAAGGCAATATTTATCGTTTTCCCCGATATTTTAACACAACAAGCAATATTGGGTGTTTCGGCTAATATATGGCAACACCATTTGTGAATCACAGACTATACACATGTATGAATATTTAAATAAACGTTCGCGGGCTATTGTAAAAAGGTTTTATTTTATTGGTGCACAGAACTTTATCATGTTCTTGGCAGTTTATAAATACAAAGCAATAATACTAAGTAATTTTGAATTTCGAATGACAGTCTGACCAATGAGAATGTGCACCAATGAAATAAGGTCGTATATTCTTATGAATCCGAGCAGTGTAGCTTTGACAATATGTACTTTACGTATTGGACCGGGAATTGAGTTAACGTTGGCTGATATACTGGTGTGCTTTAAAATTTAACCGTGTTTTTTCATCTTATCTTTCTTCTAATTTCTTTCCGATTTTCTAAAAGCATGTTTCTTTGTTTACTACTATGTTATGGCAACTCCTTAGGCACCATGTAAAAGTTGCCATCTAAAAAAAATACTGCAACTTCCCTTTCAGTTTTTCTCTTCAGAAAAATATTGTTTTTGATTTTAAAGCATATCAGTACATAATTAAAAGAACGCACTGTACAGTTAGGGTTGTATTCCTATTCGACAATCAGTAGTAATAGACAATTTCTATAATTATTGTAAATATCGTGTATATTTTATTGTAAGTGACAGATAATGCAATACGATAGCGCAAGTTTTTTATTTGTAATATAATAAATGAGTGCTTGCACTGGTCAGTGGCAGGAAGAAAAATATTTAAATAACTTTGAAAGTCTTATCAAGAAGTAATAGTTTCCGATATAAAGTACAAAATAGTAAATAACTCAGTTTAATTTTATTATTTTTATGTAACCTCTTTGCTAATATTCATATTATTCATAATGTCTGAATTCTGCTACTGACCAGTGAATGTACTCTATGGATTAAGTTGTACTTTGATTTGTAACAAATAGAGCGTCGTTAGTGTTTACAGCTTATATAATTATTGTAGATTTAATTGTACATTTCTTTTTTAATATTTTGACCAAATGTATAGATTAAAATCGGATATATTTTTTGTTCGCTTCGGGTGTACGAGTGTTGTAACTCGACTATATTGACTTTGTATTAGTCGAATAGTTGACTTTTATCGATTCAGTCAACTAAACTGCCATAGATTTTTTGAAAGCTTGGAATAATCGACTAAATAGTTGTAGTCAGTGAAGTTGGCTGAATATCGATTCGTACAATAATATAAGCAAACGTCATGTGCGTTGGATAGTTTTTGTTCAAATATTTTTTACAATTTCTTTACGTTTTATTTTTATTGCGTTATTTAATACATTATTTACAAATGTAAGCCATAATCAATTGTATTTACATGTACACAAGCATCAATTTGGCGTATAATATTTTAGGTATATATATTGGAAGCAATTGCTTGATGGAATTACAAAAACTATCCGTATAATTGCTATTTTGAAGCAACGTTTGTGATTAGCACCGCGTGTCCCACGCTGGGCGCCAGTGTTCGGTTTGTCAGTGACATTTCATTCCAACCTTTGAGTTATTTGGTCTTTTGATTATCAAAATGTGGTTTATTTGTTTTTCAAAACACCTGCTATACCTACTTCTTTCAATATTCTTCAAATGCCTAGAAATCTTCTTTCTTATCTATTATGTAAATTATTTATTAATTTTATTTTCTACCTGCTCTCACCCATTTTTTACAACAAATGAAATGCCACTGGGCGATCGATTGCAGCGCCCTCTAGTCCGCGCGCCACTCAACGTGCAACCGCGTTAGTTAAGACGAGACTATATTTAAATAAATCTATTTAAGAAACAACGATTAACTTGTTTTCTATTATATTATTGCAATAATTATTATTTTATTGTGTATTATATGGATCAAATTTTACTATGTTGTTTTATTGTTTAATCACCTATATTCATTCAACCGTCCTGGTTTCTGAGTTACAAGAGGATAAAATAAAACAAAAAAATATTTGAAAAATAATATATTTTGTACAATATTTGTGTAAACAACGAACTATTGCGTCGGAATACAAAATGTTAGAATGCAGAACGGAATATGCGTTTATTTACAGTAATATCTAGCGTTAGCGATGAAACGAAATGTCTTTACTGCTGGCTAGAAACAATATGGGTACAAATCTCACTCAATTTTCTATACAGAATTGTATAGTTCTCTCAAATAACTTTTAACCCATTTAAAAGTCAGCGATTGCTGTTGTTACGGATAGTGAAAAGCCAGTCAGTCCGACAACCAGTATTGGGTTGCCCGGTACTCGGCTTAATCGGGTTAGAATGGAAGCCGACCCCGCAGGGCAGGGAAAAGCCTGAACAGATGATCTAAAAGTCATGGTTTCAAATCTTGCGCATGCGCAGAACTGTTATGATCATTAACTTCTAAAAGACAGAGTTATTTAGTGAGAACTGCACTATTACAATTTGTGATATACAGTATATTTTTTCCTGCAACAGAGGCCGTAAAATGACTATAGCGGTATTTTACTTAGTTAAGTGTATAACAATTATTTTCAAGTTGGTAACTAAGAATACAATAAATAAGGCAAGTTTATTGCTATGGTAAGACACACAAAATTGATAGACACGCTTGAATTATAACAACCTAAGGCAACTTAAGGCTTACTATACAATGTGTCCCGGGGATAAGTGACCGCCCGAAATTTTTTGAATATTTGTACAAAATTAAGGATAATTTCCTTTATATTTGGGACTTACCGCCTTTGGTTTTTTTTTAATGATTTTAGTAAATACTGTGACGTGCTGCAGTTTTTAAGATATTTCCTAAGTTTTACATCTTTTAAATTCTTTTTCTTTATTGACTAGCCGACATCATAGTTTATCAATTAAAATTATCAAACATAACAAAAATGTAATAAAACATTTATTAGAAAAAAAAGAAAATAAAAATTCAAAGAAAATAACGCCTTTTTTTCAGTTTTTTCAAAATAAGTCCAATAAATGCCCCCTTAATATCACTTTCTTTTAATTTATTAATAAACTACATGATATTTCCTACAATAGTTCACAGCAATGTTTGCTGCTATTTCAAACAAATGCAAAAATACAGTCAGTTGAAAATTGAAAAAAAAGAGCAAAGCCTGTTATTAACAGGCCTGACAATAAAATTTTTTTAATGATTTTTTTCAAAAATATAAATGAAATTATCCTTAATTTTGTACAAATATTCAAAAAATTTCGGGCGGTCACTTATCCCCGGGACACATTGTATAAATAGTACAAACACAGTACATCAACCAGCCTCAATCTGTCAAATTTCTTCAAAAGATTTTTAACCTTATCACAATAGTGGAAGGTTAATGATCGATTGGCAAAATTTGAAAGATTTGGGCAGGTTGACCTGCTGACGTCTGTAAAAGTATTCATTTAAATTAACAGAATAATTCTCAATTTTCTTCGATCTGTAAATGACCAGCAGTTCAACAGTTACGTATGTCATACATAAAGTTAAATAATTTCTAATTTTCAGCAATAAATATAAAAACAATCACACAACTAACATGTAAACGATTTCTTTGGTACGATATTAATAGGCGACAAATACACTCCAACATCTTAATTTAACGGCAAAAGCTATTCAATCAAATAAATAAGAAACAAACAAATTGGTATATTTTGAAATGATAGCAGATTTTCAAAATAGAATCTCTCTTCGCTTGTCTTTTTATATTTTTTAAATACTTAAATAAATGAGTAAATAGATTTAAAATATATGAATCTGCGATTATTTCAAAACGAATACACGCAACAATATCTAATTAATTTTCACAATAAAATGGTAACAAACAAAAATAATAATCAATAGACTTTTTCTTACTTGTTTTACAAAACAAAAAAAACTTGCATACGAAAATGTTCCGAATTTTTTTCTTGTAAGACAGATAAGAAAAATATATAGGCTCTATGGTAAGTACACGAACTATTTCAAGTCTAAATCTATTTTAATCTGTTAATGTGTTCATATTGCTAACCTGCTTCTTAAATTTTAAGTAAGAGAGAAACGCTAGGTGTATTGAAATTATCTTAAACCTTGTCTTCATGGGGTGGTGTCATTTATCCATTGATATTTACAAAGATTTTAATTACCACAATCGTAATTATTTCTTCTACATTTTACTGAAAGTGCTGTGCAAATCCTGGCAAACCATAGATAGGTTTTAGGTACAATGAAAAAAAAACTGAATTTTAATTTAGATTGTGTACTTGGTACACAATATTTTCTTGCTCACATTACCGAAAAAAGTATATAAGCCGCGACCAGCCTGCTGTGTCGGGCATTATCAATTTCCAATGGAAGCACATAGACGTACATCTAATAAGAGCTTCATTACTGGCTAGAACGCCTTCAAAACAGTCTTGCAGGCCTTCCCGCGACACCTACCCGAAGCGATCACTTGTACAATACAATGAGGAATATAGCCTCGAGCTACAAGCTACACCTTACTCTAACTACAAACTATAAATAAATAAAATCAACAACATAATAGCGAATATCGCGATATAATACGACAATCAAATTTTAACAGCCTCGATCATTCTTTACATTTAACATCTGACTAGTTACTCTGTTCAGAATCTTCGGAAGCTAAGGTAAACTCGATAGATCCTAGTCACTTATAGCTTCATTTATAAAATAAGGTCAGTTAGTCGACAAAAGCCGTGGTAAGCAAACATTTTTAGTACTCTACCAAAAGTTTTCTTTGATCAAGATTTTTGAAAACAATGCCTCTCAATTCTTAAGGTAGGCTATGTAAATATTACAATAATTTATCCTCATTTAACAATTCAATAGAATGACGAAAATAACACATCAAAATTTATAACAGACCGAATAAGTACTAATGCCGTTGAGCATATTATATTTATTTTAGAAACAAATTGATTGACTAGTAACTAACTAGATGAGTTCTATATAGTTTTTATCTCTAGATATGTAGTTCTCTTAGGAGATTAATTCAAAATTCCGTTTAGAAAATTATTTACTTACATTAGAATAATCTATAGAGTGCAATATTTTTTTTCAATATGGCGCAGCGATAAAATGGCGGGAACTTTACTCTTTGAAACAGGCGGAACAAGGTTCTATAAAAAATATTTTGTGCTTTACGCAATTACTAGATTTCGCGAAGAGAATTGACAAAACTTCTAATTTGCAACGGTAATGAGATATTAAAGTCAACTATACCTACGTGTTTTTAATAATTTATGTCAATTTCAACGTTCACCTTTTTACCAAGGCACACCACTATAGGTCCGGTCTAGTCACGAGCCCATTTAATTTAGTGTAATTATCTAATTTAAGCTTATCTACTTTCCAAAACGTTTTGAACAAAGTGAACGTTCACGACCACTGTCCCTTAGGGAGTGAGCACAGCTCCAAGAGGTGCCAACACTATTGGTCGGAGACATTACAAACACGGTCAATGAACTCATGGACAAGTAAATCACAGGACTGAATATCAGTTTCAATCTCATCATATCTACATTTGTTTTTTAGCCAAATAATCTCTCTGCCTCCATTTTATGACAACATAATTTTCATAACTTATTCTAAATTCTAAGTCCTGTGATTAACAAGCCAGTGTTGCACGACCCTTACCTTAAATCTGACGTTAAACGTCAAAATATAGGGAGATAAAAAGTGAAAGATTCTTTGGGTAAATGTTACCCAATTTCCCGCCACACTGAGAAGCTTGCGCGTGAAGAAACCCGCCAGGGGAGGTGCGGTGCTGGTCGTACGCCTCCGATTATTGCTGATCAATATCGCTCAAGTATCTAACCTGGAATAAAAGAAGGTATTCTTTAAATAAGGTAAACGCGGGTGAAGTCGTCATGCCCCAATAGTCGTCAATTAATCTTAAAACATTTATTATTATTTTCTACTGAACTTAAAATGGGCCGGTTTATATATCAACATATTCTTGATAATATATTGCACAATTGAAATAACAATACGGGGTTTTAACAGTCACGGCTTCTAAGATATGTTATTTCAAACGTGTGTGCCCTAACAAAATCGTGTTTTCGTGAAGTTCAGCTGTCAAAAGTGAAACTCAGCACGTGGTTTTGTGTTTTGATTTACATAACTCCAGTGGGGTCTGTGGTATGTTTCTTTGTCCAATTAGATAGTTAAGTTTATTTGCTAGCGATGTAATATGCAATTTGGAATACTTTTAACATAGAAGATATATTTTTTTATGTGACATCTATTGGTACTTCAAAACTCCCATTTGACCCAAAACCCGTCAATTTTACAATTATTATGACGACTACTGGGACATGCTCAAAAGTTGCACTTAAACTCGTCATAATGAGTATATTTTGTGTTTTACAGTACAAAATGCGAATAAATAGCTAATATCGGGACTTTTACAAAATTGATAACTGTCTAGAACGAACATATTTAAGGTTTAGACTACATTTGTTCATAAAACTGCGTTTCTTTTAAGCTTTTTCTTAGGGGTAAATTTTACTCTGCTGGTTCTAGATGCACGTACACAGTCATGTTATTCGATTCAATTCATATGTTTCTTAATGGTTAAATCCCCTGTTTTCTATAAGTATGCACTTTCTACGAGTGTTTTTTCAGGTATACAATGTGTCCCGGGGATAAGTGACCGCCCGAAATTTTTTGAATATTTGTACAAAATTAAGGATAATTTATTTTATATTTTTGAAAAAAATCATTAAAAAAATTTTATTGTCAGGCCTGTTAATAACAGGCTTTGCTCTTTTTTTTCAAATTTCAACTGACTGTATTTTTGCATTTGTTTGAAATAGCAGCAAACATTGTTGTGAGCTATTGTAGGAAATATCATGTAGTTTATTAATAAATTAAAAGAAAGTGATATTAAGGGGGCATTTATTGGACTTATATTGAAAAAACTGAAAAAAAGGCGTTATTTTCTTTGAATTTTTATTTTCTTTTTTTTCTAATAAATGTTTTATTACATTTTTGTTATGTTTGATAATTTTAATTGATAAACTATGATGTCGGCTAGTCAATAAAGAAAAAAGAATTTAAAAGATGTAAAACTTAGGAAATATCTTAAAAACTGCAGCACGTCACAGTATTTACTAAAAATCATTAAAAAAAAACCAAAGGCGGTAAGTCCCAAATATAAAGGAAATTATCCTTAATTTTGTACAAATATTCAAAAAATTTCGGGCGGTCACTTATCCCCGGGACACATTGTATATTGGCCGCTGTAGGCCTCCGCCATTTGATTAAGATCTACCGCTTTGGGTACAAGTAGGTCTAGCACTAGCCTTTGTTTCTACTACGCTTGGATTACAATTTGTGGCCAACAAAAATTGACTGTTCTTACACTATGCTTTTCGTTCAAAATAACTGCATTTCGTTATGCGTATTGTACCGCGTCTTCCTAACGTGCCTTAATAGCGCCTGTATAAAAATCATGTCATTCAACTAGTTTTGACGCAAAAATATTAAAATCAGTTTTAAAACTAAGATGACATAGCTTCCATCGCTGTCACTTCTTTGCTTGTCGTATTCGATATTGATGGGTAAAGAGTAATCTTAAGTAAGATTTTTTATTTAAAATTGTCTGTATTTAGTGATTGCATGATCGTAATTTTAATAGCAGATCATGACTGAAAGAAACTACAAGCAAGAGGGTCTTTTAAAAGTCATAAAAGCTGTAAATCAAGGGCCCACACACAACATCAGATGCAGCAAAAAAATTTAAAACGCCCTTTTAAGACAACTTTAATGAAATGGTGACACAAAACCGACGATTATCCCTGTATATACTATAGAAATGAACCCAAGGACAATCTCCGGTTCTGTGCTAAAGTATTGCTAACTATGGAGGAAAACTACTTGGGCTATTGCGTTGCGAGGGATGTTGATTGGATATAGGAAACTATAGGAACTATGGCACCTGGAAAAAAGTCGTAGTGGCCTGGTAGGCCAAGAATCAACCTCTGAAGTATGAGGGCGCGGGTTCGATTCCAGGTCAGGCAAGTACCATCGCAACTTTTCTAAGTTTGTATGCACTTTCTAAGTATATCCTGCAATGACACCAATGACTGTGTTTCGGATGGCACGTTAAACTGTAGGTCCCGGGTATCCTTGAACATCCTTGGCAGTCGTTACGGGTAGTCAAAAGTCAGTAAGTCTCACACCAGTCTAACCGAGGGGTATTGGGTTGCATGGGTAACTGGGTTGAGGAGGTCAGATAGGCAGTCGCTTTTTTGTAAAGTACTGGTACTCGGCTGAATCCGATTAGACTGGAAGCCGACCCCAACATAGCTGGGAAAAAAGGCTCGGAGGATGATGATGATGAGGAACTATGGCACCTGCCGATGACAATGTATAAAATACATGTTAAAATGGCAGGTGGAGACTCGCCAGCTCACTTACTGGGCCCCCGGGAATCAGTTACTAAATCGCAACAAGAGGGCAACAGGTACATGAGCGGCTGAAGGGTGAGGATGCCTCGGCGGACTTTAAACGCAGATCACGCGCTCCCTGTATGTCCAGCATCACCGGCCCACACGCCACTTATGTACCTCGAGGCACCTACCCTCCGAGCAGGGCTGCTAACTCTGCTCTAGCGACTCCACTCTGGTCGGCCAATGAAGGCAAGCCAAGAGGCGGGAGACCTTCACTCCAGCAGGCCGGAGATGGGGGACAGTATACTCTCCCCGGAGCACTCGGATATATAGCCCCGCGGGGTCGCTACTCCCCGTCATCCACCTCAGATGCCCTATGGGGCTTATTAGATATTATTATTATTGAGTTTGAACGGTTAGTTGTACCTAATCATATTTTATTTTTTTGATTGATACCTTTAAGACAGTAGACAGTTTAAACTGTCTATAGAGATTTTTGCAAATGGTACTTAGCATGCGCTAAGCAGTTCACAAATTTTGATGAATGACAACCTTACCTACATATCTATGAATGTTAGTAATTATTTCGCGATAAGCTATATAAATGAATGTGGCTTTTATTTTTTGTGAATACTAATTATTTTATTTTACAATTTAAATATTTTAAAAGTAATTATTTTACTCGTGCTACATATGCACATGACTGCATCGTTATAATGATTAAAAAATATAACATACTAGCTTCTGCCAGCGGTTTCACCCGCATCCCGTGGGAACTACTTCCCGTACCGGGATAAAAAGTAGCCTATAGCCTTCCTCGATACATGGGCTATCTAACACTGAAAGAAATATTCAAATCGGACCAGTAGTTCCTGAGATTAGCGCGTTCAAACAAACAAACTCTTCAGCTTTATAATATTAGTATAGTTATCGGCACGAATCTTGAGCTCTGACCTACTCCTGCACAGAAGTATTTATTGGGTCCCTTTTGTGGTATGAAGTGAGACGCGGGGACGGGCTAAAGCGGTGATTGGCCCGCAGTGCATCGCGTCATAGCGGTCACTCGGGATTGGTTCTTTGCTAATAAATCACTTCTGCGCAGATGTAGGTCAGAGCTCAAAATTCGTGCCGATAACTACATAGATATTTTATACATAGACTGGTTTTGTGATTCCAAGCGTTTGATAGATAGGAATATAAATTAAAATGCAACCATGTATCTGTTTTATTGAATACCTGCTCTTCTAACAGATTATGGTTTTTTATCTATCTACCTACCTGATGTTTCAAAAGCACAAGTATGCTCAACAAATTCAAGCACAAAAAAAAATGTACATAACTTGAACCTTATGTTCAAGAGCAGAGAGTTTACATTAGCATTAAAAGTTGACGAGTACTGGGATAATTTGACGAGTATCCGTACAAATCAGACGACTATTGGTACAAATCGCCCTTTTTTTACTTTTGCCTTAATAAGTATATAAACCCATCAAAATTATTAAAAAAACATTAGTTAATTAGAATAATGAATAACTACTCTATCACGTCATGCAAAAATTTTCATTTTCTATTTAATATTTAACACACAGTGGCGCTTCAAAGTCAGTGATTTCCGAAATCCGACGACTATTGGTACGTTTACCTTAAGTATTAGGTAGCTCATCAAAAAACATTGGTCCAACAACTTTAAAAGATAAATTCTTTTTCAACAGACCCATCCAAGCATAGCTCGTTCCTATTAATGTGCTTACAGAACCTTCTATACAATTTTGGTAAGGTGCAGATTCTTGCTATTTTATCATTTCTTAACCATTTAGTAAGAAGAGATAGGAAAAGTTTGTCTTGTAAAATGTAATAAAGAATGATGATTTTCAGCTTTTCAAAAACTGATCCAGATTTTTTTTATATATGAATTTTATACGCAGAGACGGCACCGCCACCACATAACACAAGTATTTCTAAATTCAACCAATATATAACTATTAATAACATACCTAAAAACATTTAATGCGGCCTCCCCCCCTTCCCCGCGCGCTGCGGACTCCCAGGCACCGATGACGAGGACAGACCGAGCTCCAGCGCGATGTTCTTATCCACCGGGCTGCGCTTCAGGTAGTCTGATATGTGCTGCACGATTAGATCAATTGCCACTGGAAGGGAAGCAGATATTTTATTTATTTTGTTAGAGATATGGTTTGGTATGTATGTGAATCGTAGCGTTGTGAGTCTATTGGGTAAAGTATGAAACAATGAAGATGTCGGCTAGCTTAAATGGTACCTAAATAATAACATTCAAAATTAGATATTTGAATTTTGACAGTACAATGTATGAAAGTGTTGCCCTATATGACAAGGGCTTTAAATGGATCGAGCTAATGAATTATAAACCTAGATTAGATCAAAGTACTTATGTACCTAAACAATGAAATATTTACTCTTTTCTACCCCCTTTTCTTCATGATAATAAGAAAACTAGCTTTCTACCCTAAAATACATATATTTTAAAGTCCATCTAAGCTAATAGAAAAAAGATCCTAGCCCTAATGACGCGAAAACCACTAGATACAATAGCTTGAATAATTCTACAGACTATAGTGTACCAGGTGTGGACGCCGCGTGAGCTTGCAAACAATACCAAGAAGATAAAACATTACAAGAAACATATTTATATACAAGAGTAAACCTATATACAGACGCTAGTACATATAGCTACTCTATATCTGTATTTTGTCAATCAACATTGAAACTTAAGCTTTACAAATAAGGTTGAAAATCTATTAAAAAAAAATACAGATTGTAGTAGCTTGACGTGCTGACGTCTGTGTTATAGGCATGCATGTCGACTACTTGTGGAAGACCTATAAATAAAATAATTATTCAAAAGCACCTAAAAGAAGGTAAAATGTAAAAATGGTTTTGTAAAAAGAAACGCACCGTCAAGTTTGCAAACACTTTATTCCATTAAAATATACATAAATGGTTTCAATTATACATTGTTGGAAATTATACAATACGATAGCAATAAACATTATACAGATACATTTTTGTGCAGAATACGTAATTGTAGATAACATGTATTTTGTTATGTATAAAACAGCCAAAAAATATGTAATGTAGGAAGGTATATACCGAATAGGTTAGCGCAGCTCGGGTGCACGAAAGGCACTAGACAAATTAACAAATATTTTCAAATTAAAACCATTAATAAGTCATACAGACTTGGTAATGAATTAAAATTGTCACCTGATTTCAAAAATGCAATAAATGACGCATAATTTCGCGCCAATATTTAAAAATGGAATACTTGAAGTATTCAGAGAGGAGGCTGTTTTACACAAAACAATTTTAGTTTCATTAAAATATCAAGTACAAGACAAAAAGGTATATAGATTGGGACATACATATAAATCATTGTATATAAATGCTACGTAAAATGCTGAAGCTCTATGTGCTTACATTAGCGGTTGTGCATAGGAACAACAGAATCAATAAGGTAAATAATATTGTACCTTTAGGTTTAAAAACTAAATGTTGCATCTGCCTTGTATAAGAAAATGGATTTCATTCCTGTCATTAAAAAATGACCAGGTATTAAATAAAAAAACAGTAAAATATTTTGTTATAGTGACAATTATTAAAACATCTGATCACTTTTCCCTTGATGTTAGTCACTTTATGAATTCAAAAACAATTAAAAAAACTTTCAGTCAATAATAAATCACAAACGAAATTAAGTCAAAACAATACAATTTATAACATTTTACTAGGTGTTAATTTTATTACTAAGATATTTTGGACTAAACGCGTATTTCTTGCAGCTTAACAAAGTGGCCACTAGTTGGCACCACTGGTCAGCTACGTCCTGTCAAAGTTCAGAATAGGTAAACATTTTTTTTTAAACATCAATTGTCGAATTACAAATCTTTAAAAATCCGCGTTAAGTCCAATATTACATACAATTTTACGTTTTTTTTTTACGTTTTCCACTACGTTTTTATTATATCACATTAAAACATTGGAATTGGCCACACCGTCTGTTTCTAGTTTTACTCAATATTTGGTACCTATTATACTATATACTATTACATACTTTTATATCATCATATCATAAACGTATTTATACTTTAGTTACTTTTTATTGCTGCTAATTTATTGATATATTTTTAAGATGCTTATGAAAGATTTACTGAGAAGAATAAGGCCATGTCTGCATAGGCAGGAAGCTTGCTTAGTGCCTAGATTTTAGGGAGTCTTTTCGCTGAAAAAAAAAACCAACAATTTCATTTACATGGATGCACGCCAAGCGACCAGATAGATAGGTGCCAAGCACTATGTTCGGTCGGTCTGTTTTAGAACGTTCGTTTTACTAAAGCAAGCCTGCCTGTGCGGACATGGCCTTAGTATTTTATAATAATAAATATTTGAAACGAATACTTTTTCTCAATAATTAAATGCGGAAACAGATGGTGTAAGATGATAATAGTTGGATGTATCTAATCTTTAATGCAATGTAAATTCTATCAGTTTCTACATGATACATATCGATGCGAGTCTTTTCTAATATTGTGTATCAGTCTGTAAAATATTACCTACAGGTTTGCGAGGGACTACGGCAAACTATATTTTTATTATGACAGAAAAGCTGCATAGGGTCGCCTTTACACATGAACTTCTTTCTAAGGCTGGAAACAGTGGTCGACGTAGCAATGTCTGTGCAAGTCTATGAACGCGCACACAGCTACACTGATTTGGTATGTGATTCGGTCGAGACGTACGGTCAGCACTGACCGTCAGCCGAGCACTGTTTCCAGCCTTAGAACTTCTAACAACTTACGGAAGTTACGTAATTCTTACGAAAAAACGTGTAAAGTCAGGATAAGAACCAAAAAGGTTGATTATATTACATATTTTCAGTAGTAGTAGGTACTTATAGTTCGCAACTTGTGTCTACAACAAAAAAGCGTGTTAAAAAACAGCACATTTCTATAATATATTTCTTTCGTCAATGGAAAAATAGATTCTATTTTAAAAGCTATTGGTGTTCAACATTTGTGAAAGGCATCGGTAACTGTTGTCTTAATCTAAACATTTATAACAATTTTAAACGCAAATTATTGCACGGAGCAAAATATATATTATAATAATTGAGACATTTTATTGGAAAGTAGTTTTTCAATATAAAACACGCGATATAAAGGTAAAATAATAATTAATTATACTACATAAAATAATAATATAAGGTTCCGTGTATATAATAACATTGTGCGCTAAAATACGTAGTTTTAATAAGATAATAGAATAAACACTTCAGTAATCTAGAAATTAGCTAAAAAAACTAAAACTTATATCTATTTCCACTATTATGTCTATGTATTGTGTTTATGCTTAAAAGCCTTTGGGCTACGGTTCGAGCAAAAAGGCTAAAGTACCAAAAATATTCGAAATATACATATTCGGTTCTATTTCAAAACGGGCAGTTTAAAAAAATGCATTAATAATAAATTCGACCAAGAACATAACGAATTAGATTTTGATGGCGTATTTTTAAATACTGATCACAATTTTAATATACCATTTTAACCCTTACATAATTTAGTACATATTTACCTTATCACAAAAAAAAACTTAAATTATTATACGTCAAAATTAAGTCTACCAATACATTTAAATTCCCAATAAACAAAAAATATATAAAGGAAATGGTAAAAATGTTTGTCCAAATAACAAATATTGGTTTATCTAACAATTTGTATGATATATTGGCGACCAATGTTGGGGCAATTGTTACAAAGTATACATTTGTAACCCTGTGTAGCGTTCTGGACAACTATTAAAAATATTTCTATGGAGATATAAAAATATTTAAGGTAAAACTTTGAATCTATTGTGCAAGATAATTGGCTATTCGAAAACATTTGTTTTGCAATAGGAAGATTATCTAATAACTACGGGGCTGCGGAATTGTTCGAAAGAGATACCGCGGCCCCGGTACATAAAAGGCCTACGACGGAACACGACGGTATTTAGTCAGTCAGAGTCTGACACTCCCTCACCGCTGCTAACCCACAGCGGGAGGGGTTACTTGATGATTTTTGGAGTAGTTAGAAAAAAAAAGTCGGCTAACTACACTATTACCACTACTATAACTGAAAAAAAAAAATTACGTAGTCTTCGAGACATTAGGTGACCACATTTAAGGTTCACGTGGCTTATCCAACAATCCCAAACCATCTCTTTAGGTTTTTGGGGCATACAAATTTAGAACTATGAAACAGAACTTAAAAAATAAAACATTTCTATATCCCCATAACTACTGACATATTGTGAACACGCTGTACGAATATACTTAAACTATATGCTTTGAAAAGCTTCAGCCTTATAATAAACAATAATGGACCTTAACTATAACATTACTTACACATGGATATTGGAGAAATACCTTTATTGCAGCACACAAGATATCTTAAAAAAATAATCGAAAATAAAAACTGAAATGATTGTGACCATCTTACTTCGTCAATTATGTAAATAACAGCACTTATTTTGAAATAGCTTTATAATGACGTTTTTAAATAAAATTTTGTTAACCAAACATCATTATTATTAGTCACATTAGGAACGTAAATGGCATAAAAATAAACCAAAATTTCAGAGACAAGAGAAATACAAACCTTTTTTCAAAGAAGAAGCTACTTTAGCATATTTTGAATCTGTATAAATAGGTATTTACCTACATATTTAGTTCTGAAGTTTATCATTCGTAAGAATTGGTTAAGTAAACGGAATCATGCCAAAAATCATTTGATTGTGTAAATTTTACTAATGTGGAATTAAATAAAGCTTTATTATTACATATTTAGTTATTGAAGATAAGTCGTGTGCTACAATCAATAGAATCGGTTACAAGTTTACAACTCAAGTTGTGTGAACTACTGGGACATACGCTCGGAGGCCGGAGCTCGGCTGTCACTTTGTTATATCTAAGTACTCGTTACATAGAAATTAAAATCATTAATCATTAGCGTCAGGAAAATTAATGTTTTTTATCTAGTCAATAACTTGGTATGGTATCTATTTTATCTATTCCTGAATATAAAAGAAACTTTTATGTAATACTCAACCAACTAGGGCACAGCATGTCAAAGAAAAATAAAGTTTTTTTGAACAGCTGAATACTGAAATGTCACTCAATTTTTCAACTTTCACTTCACAAAACTTAAACTTAAGCGACATTTAAGTAATTAAACTCAATTGTTACTTGATTTTAAGTTCTACTTAAAACATTTTGTCGCAAAAATTTTCCTAAGTGATACAGATACAGAATGATGTTTAAGCAGTCCTCAAAAATTGAGTGGCATTTCAGTATTCAGCTTTTAATCAAACTGACGAGTACTTAACAAAGTCACAAACCGTGTTCTCCTAGCACTATCGGCTGAGAGTGTCTTCGGAACTGCCAGACATCCGCCTGCCATTGGTCTCATCCACCTCCTGGTGTCCATTGCATCCATTCACGACCTTCGGAGGCGACGCCCTCTTCTTATACATGATATCCCAAATATGGTGCACGATTAAGTCAATAGCCACTGCAACAATGCAAAACGGACTTTAAACGCGGGGCAATACGGTCGACTTTTGCAGCTACATAAGAGCATAGCCGCTGCAAACTGTTTTGCGTTTCTTTTTTTTTTCAAAGTTCGAATACAGAATGTGGAAGTATACGACCTCGTTGCAGTGGCTATGACCTTGTGTCACTTACCTTGGAGTTTAAATAACACTTAGATAAACGTGAACAGAAAGTTTAGATAAATACGAAGAAAATCTCTATTATTTTAAACATTTAAAAATCTCTATTATTTTAATCAATAAAATGATAAATATGAAAAGGTTATGTTAACATATCCCCTGTTTTGAAAAAGACGGTTTTTGTTATGAAGTCGCCTAATTTAAGAAGTCATAACTCAAAAACGACGGATGTATTCATTGCTATCATTTTTTTTCTATCACGTTGCCATTAAAAAGTCATCCATATAAAAGTAACAAACACGCGACAATAAAAGTACATATAGTTCCGTGAAATCAAATTATAATACTACTGGCCTAATATATTTTTATGGTTCCTATTAGATTGATATACGATAAATATATAATAATTAAAACTAAAGTAATAAATGGAAAAAAGAACTCACCCAGATTATCAGCACCCCTGGGAATGATGACGTCAGCAAACTTCTTGGTCTGCAAAGATCAAAACATGTATTTGATATTATATTTAGAATGCAAGACAGACATTTGAGATGATGTTTTAATAACACAGGTCTTATATGTTTAGTGATCACAGTTTTCAATAACATAAGATGACGACCTGTAGCTGAATAGTTACAGTTTTGGTTCAGTATATGCTTGTAAAAATAATCAAGAGTTTTGGGAATCACAGACTTTAATAAAGATTACAGTAAATCTAAAATCGTCAACTGACTTAGAATCTTGAATGGGAGAATCATATTGCACAGGTTATACTGAGTTGTTGAGATCTGGTAGGCAGTTGGTAAATGGTACTCAGTTGCATCCGGTAAAACTCGAAGCCCACCCCGACATAGTTGAAACGACCAACAGATTATGAAAATGAGTTTAGGTTGCTTTTACGGGACTTGTTGCGATAATTGAATTCGGAAACTGACGATAAGCTACAAGATTGGTTAGTAATAAATAAACTGACCGGCAAGCAGAACTCCTCGAAGGCAGGCTTGACGAAGTTCATGTACTGGTTGAGCACCTGCTCCAGATCACGACCGCGCTCCATTATGTCGCGGGGCACTGGAAATACATACAGGACTTATATCATAGTCGTAGATTACCTAATGTTTATTTAAAATGTGAGGTATCAAATGTCAAGAACAAGGGTGACTGAGTATTGTCCTGGCATGAGATTCAGGGTTCATTGTTTAAGTAAGATAAAGGGTAACTAATTTACGGGGAACCTGGACTTTCAAGTCTGAAATTGCCAATCGGGAGCAAGCGTCATGCTTAATCCTTTTTGAATGAGATACCTGATCACTACTGAAGGATGATAAAAAAATGCTGATAATAAAAAAGGCGGATATCTTTCTGTGTAAATTAAACCCGTATCACTAGGCTGAAACTTTTCACTTGTTAATTTCATCAACACAACATAATAATCGAAAAATAATACAGAAGTCATACCTCTCCTAGCCAGCCTGGTGTCGGAGTCAGTATCGACGAAGAGCTTCATGTGGAAGAGTTCGCGGACCTCAGGGAAGTAGAACACGAGGATGCCTTCAATCAGCACTACGTCAGCTGGGTAGATGGTGTGCGAGCGGTGGGGGCTGCCGAATACGTGTTTATTAGGCTACTGATTTTACTGCAGGGTATTTGAATACAAGGGTTTATCGCTATATATCGGATATATTAATGCTACATACTTTTCGTGTTTATCGTAATCATATGTGTTTCGAAACACAAGAGATTCCATTACGCCTGAATATAATAAATTCTCGATAATTTTGCATTATTTTCAGTTACTTTGAAAGACTAAAAATAATGGAGATTTACATAGAGTGAATATGGTTTGATGATTCTTTTTTCGATTAGAAAAGAGTTCTCAAAACACCCATGGATATTTTCTCACACTAATCCACTATCCGATTTCCACATGTCATAATTTGATGGAGAGATTTTTTAAGAAGAAGTCAACAGACATTTTTTACACAACAGAACTTACCTAATAGAGTTAGTGATATAATCATACTCCGGAACCTCAACCTTTTTTCCGGCCAGTATATCCTTCAGAATAGCCAGCAGCTTCTTATCATCAAAAGCATCGGGGTGATCAAAGTTGAACTGTCCCCGTTCAGCCCGGAGCCTCTCTGAGGGGGTGAGGGTGCGGTAGAAGGAGTCCTGGCTGATGCAGACGACGCGGCGTTCCGTCTGCTCTTTGTGCTGCTGACCAAGCTTCTCCATGATGCGCTGGCATACTGTTGACTGGGGGACAATTTGATATGTTGTGACTGTAGTGGTTTTGTTGAGGAATATAAATAGTGTGTAGTTTGGAAAATTGTTTTGACACTCTCAAGGTCTCAGCAGGGTTGGCAGAGGATCTAAGTCAAAATTATTTATTTTCAATAGACCTTTGCAGACTCCTAAGCACTGTTAAACTGTTTGTGTATGTTTCCAAAAAGTATAAGGTGGTTCCCAAAGCTTCCAAAATTATTTTTTATATGCCCAAAGACAAAGAAGGCAATTAAAGGCATACTATGACGAGTCAATAACTGATATCCACAACAACTCAAAAATATAAGAGGTGAAAAAATATCCATTTGATTGAAGCTTTTCCTTTCTGTCCATCATTGCAAGCCTATGCATCATCATATTGTACACAGATATATAACCAACATATATGCATCAATACATGAATTACTAGTTGTTCCCTGCAGTTCCACCCACATATAGTGAGGACAACCAGGTAAAAGGTAGCTATGTCCTTTCTCACTATCTACTATCTGTGTAACAATGTTCTGTCAATATTTATAAGTGGCTCTATATTAAGGCTCAGTTAAAATGCACAATCATTTGCAAAACCACTTGTAAATATGCATAGATAATACTGATAAGTGATCACCCCACTTAATATCAAGTGGTCTCTTATAATTCCTCTATGATTGCTTCATTATAAATGTATTAATTAGTCATTGTGTTAACATTTACATTTTGAATAAATAAATATTCAAATAATATTCATGATCCTAAATGCTTACAAGAAATGATAATTTTCTGTCCCAGCTGGTACTATTTTTACCATCACCAAAACTTTTCTATTTATTAAAAATATTACTTCAAACTGCATATATTTACCATTAGCAAAACTATTCTATAAACAAAAATATTACTTCAAAATGAATATATATGTATGTGTTTGACTGATGTAATTTATTCTGTAGTTATTTCATATTCATGACTATTTATTCCATTTTAAAACTCTCTTTGCTATCAATACAATAGGAACCAAGTTTAACTATCAAGGTCTAAATTACACATTCAGTTACCATTTAATTTCAAGCATAACATTGGTTTCTGTTGATTAGAGATTTACTTTTACCTATTGTTATACAAAATGCTATTAACGAGCTGCCCAAATTATGCGGACAGATAGCAATATTTTCTATGAGTCTTGTAGAAAATATGTTTACAATATCAATGGAAGTGAATTTTTCGTCATCCGCAACAATGAGGTTGGTCCATGGAGGTTATGCATACAACGTAGTGAACCTCAACAGCCTCTGACCTTTGCAAAACTACGTCAATATCAAAATAGTGCATAGAAAACTGCGCAGGGAAATTCTTCGTTACGTAAGTAACACTTCAAATGAGAAAATCGATAATGGTATACCAAAACATTAGGTTAGGCTCACCTTGCCGCTGGCTGTACCACCAGCCACGCCGATCAGGAAAGGAGTTTTACTCTCAAAACCATTGGCCGTTGAATAGTCCGTAGATTTATCAGCCATTTTGTACGTGTGTATCGGCCTTAGAGAATTTCTTAACTTTAAAACACCACAATACGCACTCACACGACACTTCTGCAGTAAACCTGACATTGACATTTGAATGCAGTATTGCCAAGGTCAAAAAAAGTGGCAATCAGTGTTGTCGCTGAACTTTATTGGTGATTAGAACCTTCAAAAGTGGTTGAATAAAAATTTCTGAATGATAAGATATCGCCAAGATTACATACTGGATCATTTAAATAGTAACGACATTTTATTGATGTATTTTCTGCTGTTTCTAGTGATTTTAATATTCTGTAGACCACTTCTCTTATCCGGATGAAATGTTGACTACACCGTTTATCTCCAAATATCAAATATTATCTCGCAAAAGGTCTTCGCATTCTTTATTAAAAAAATCTTCTTGTTGAGGATAGAAAATAGCCTAGCAGAAGTGAACAGGATAGATACCTACGGCAGTGAAGATTAATTTCTAACTGGAAATATTCAACTGTTTATGATGCTATTCCTACTCCTATGTCTCAAGGAGGAGAAAGGAGGAGCTAGGAAGAGGCGATTCTTGTAAATATCAAGTGTACTTATAACTAAATCAGGTTTAAAATAAGAAATAAACTTTCAAAAATATTTTTTATTGATTACAACATTAAGAATATACAAAACAAAAATATACGGAATGTAACGGCAGCATTTATCTTACACACCAACATCGTATACAAAACAGCGCAACACGGTTCCTCTGACAAATAAATGAACTTCATTCCAAAAATACTGCACGAAAAATAACAAAAACTAGTATTCGAGTTTAACAGATTATAAAGTAGTATTTAGACTTGGTTTCTGAGCTTCTTGTCGGCTTGTCTGAGGGCAGCGGCCATGTGCAATTGCTTGACCCTAAGGCGGGCCCACACGAGGTAGTCTTGGAGGCCGATGATTTGTGCAGCCATGAGGGCGGCACTGTCTGGGTAGATCACGGTGGCGCAACCAAGGCCGGATGGCACGGAGAGGGAGGACCAGATATCCTGAAAAGAAGATAAGATTTCAAATAAAGTTGTTTGCAAATAAAAGTACTAATTGTATTGTATGCATGTAATCGTAGGCGTAGGATTGCACTCAAATGAGAACTATCTACAAATGATGGCTTAAGAAAGTGACATTCCGATTTTAGGGTGGTCAAATCAATAATCCATATTAAATTGCTCAATGAAAACACCTAATAAATTACATTGTTTGACTACCAGATTGGCCAAAGGACTACCACTAGGTACTGCAATATACCTACAATGGTTTATCTTCCTTCTTTTCTAAACAAAATCAAAAGGATCAATAGTTACCTGGACCATTTTATCAGAAGGCGGAGGGCAGTTGATGACAGGGTACGAGGTATTGCCTGACAGCACGGGGCCCAATCCGTTAGAGCGTCCAGCGACAGCGATGAACACGAGAGCTCCGTGAGTATCTTCATACTGCTGCATGATGCGAAGAGTTTCCTCTGTGGCCTTGTGTGCTGATGTTACGCGGAGGTCCACGTCGAGACCGAGTTCGCGAGCGGCTGTGGATGGAAGTTTGTTAGTAAAGTGATCTTGGTTAAGGGAGATTTAAGGCCATTGGAGCATTTTTTTTAGAAGTCTGGTACGGAACCTTGAGATAACTTTTAAAGAGATTTGGAAGAATATACAGAAAGTCGCTACAATAATTAGGACAACGTGAAGTGGTGAAATAGGAATTTTCGAACTACCTAGTCCACTTGGATTTGGATTGTTTTACTATCTTGCAGACCTTACAAAAATCACCTTTATCGAACCTGTCACCAAGTCCAATAATAACGAACTGAGCAAAAAAACCCGAAAACCTCAACTACCTTTAGCGATCTTCTGGCAATGCTCCTGATCAGCTGGGGAGCCCATGAAGACCACGACCTTGTGGTGTACAGTCGGCTTCAAGTGGTCGAGCTGGTCCTTCACCCAGGCGAAGTTGCGCTTCACTGTGTCTAGGTCAGCTGCTGTCACTGTGGTCAGGTTCCTGTATACCTGGAGATGGATTATGGATTACAGTTTGAGGTTCTGTGGTGGTTCAAGATGATGATCGTATTCTTTGGAAGGATGTGTAGAGGTATTTCGCACTTCTGGCCATAGTAGCCATAGGTTAGGTTGGGTAGTCTTCAATATTTATGTTATAATCAAAAGAACAATATGTATAGAAAAAGCGGTGATAAATATCAAGAGAAAATTTGCAAAATTGGTGATAAAGGTAGGGACTTCATCTTACCTGTTTGTCCACCATGAGCCTCTTGTCTCCAGAGGGCCACAGCCTCCAGGAGTCGGAGTCAATCACGTCAGCCAACAAAATGTTACCTGATAAGAATATTGTACAATTAATAAAATTGTTTGTCCAGGTGCTAGTTCAAAAGTTTAGGGAGAGGTATACATTCAAGAATGGACAAATTTAAAACGTACAGAAAATGAAAAATTGCAAGTTTTGGACAGCAAAGAACGGGTTATTAATTTCTTACCTTCAGGATCAACACCGAATTCGATCTTCATGTCGATAAGCGCGCAGTCGCGAAGAGCCCACGCCTTCTCCAAGATCTCGAACACCAGGATTGTGGCCCTCCTCATGTAGTCTACCTCATCCTGACCTGATGGGGAAAAGGGTTTTTGGCATTTACGTGTAGTATTGATATAGTAGGTATTGATAGGTATTTTGATGTGGAAAAGTAAAGAGGTAGGTTTTGGTAGGTGTGAAATTTTGCATATGCCTTAAGTGTCTTAAGGATCTGTTATGATAAAGCGAAACATTATATCATCACCTTCTTTTTCGTTTTCATATAGGCTAATTGGCAGGGGGTCGTTCAGCAATGGATGGCAAATGGCAACATTATACTGTGGCTTCATATCCTTATATCTATTAATACCCTAATGAACTTACCAATAGTAAGTCCATTGATCTTAAAGTTGGCAGAAACAATCTGTTCCTCTGACCACTGAGGGTCGTGGTTAGCATCATCCTTGAAGAAGGTCTCCTGCTTTGGGGGAGTGAATCTGAAGCCCTCGGGCACTCCAGGGTTCCTCTTGAGGAAGGATCCGGTGGCCAGGCGCCTGGTCACCCACTCAATCGGGATCATGTCGCATTTTTTGGAGACGAACGCCGTTGGCGATGCGATTTTGACAAATGCGGTGTTGATTCCTGAAAATTGAAAGATGAGAAAAGGTTAGTTAGACATGTGAATGGATTCTAGATTCAATAATATTTGAGCGTTGGATGGTTTGATGAACCAAAAGTGGTTTGCTAATAAGGTTCCCTATCATGGGATATCTCATGATCCTACACTAAATAAATGAAGAAACGCTGAAACGGTCCCGTTTAGTATTGGTCTTGGAATTTGGAG
This sequence comes from Helicoverpa armigera, assembly GCF_030705265.1. Lineage (NCBI taxonomy): Eukaryota > Metazoa > Arthropoda > Insecta > Lepidoptera > Noctuidae > Helicoverpa > Helicoverpa armigera. The sequence goes on along the minus strand of NC_087124.1, from coordinate 12,476,500 downwards.
TCGAAGAATTTAAGTATCAGTTTAAGTAAACTGTCGTAATAAGACAGAAAGTGAAATTATCCAGCATGATGTCACAAATATCCAAATTACATAACAAATCAATGTCCACCCCAGTCCGATGGCGTCAGCAATTGTTTTCTATTATTAAAAAAAACAAGCCCATTAAAGATAACAAATTATAATACTCCATAAATATTATGATGATGACCTTTATCGAAGGCAATGTTTCATAACTGTTACATTAAGATTATCTGTTTGTTGTTTGCGCAGGAGTCGCCGGGTCACAATAATAAGAACGTATTACAATTTATATGTTGTTTATGGATGAGGTAAATAAATGATGCTGGGGGTAATGAAGGACCTCTTTCTGAGACGAGGGTCTGAACTATCTTTTTTATAACGCTTTTAGAATATTTTGACGAATCATGGGAAGTTCAATCGTTGCTTCCATTCTCGTTCCTTCTTTTACTAGCAACATAACATGTATGATAGCTACATGTATAAGTAGGTATCTTATTTAAAAAGCGAAAGTGTCATTTCACTTTATAATATCATTAAAATAACAGTCAACGTACTCCCATCCAAAACAAAAATCTGCACCCACAACATTAAGAGCTATTTTCGTAACACCGATCTTAACCGACCAATGTTACATCATTTGACCATATGGTTTATCGCGAAGATAAGGACCAACAAAAGACTATTGTATATAGAATGAGATAAATTGAACGTAGCAACGGATGAAGGGCGAATATATTGCCCTTGGACTCCAATATCGGACCACAGGCGGAGTTTTGATAATAATTTGCCAATTAGTGATGAGCTGCTTGGCATTCTTTGCGAATGGCACGTGTCAGTGATTTGGATCTTTTCTGATGATGACTGGAAATCTTAGGGAATAGATTGCACGGTGATCCTTACCTCATGGTACCCCTAAATAAGATTTCTGTGGTTACTTCCTAAGTATTTGGTTTGTTTTACGTAGATCACACAAATGCAATATTCAATTTATGCGATAAAGATCTCAACCTGACTAATTTTGTTATTGTCAGAATATGCACGAGAAGATCTACCCATTGACGGGGTCAATTTGTCTATCTGCTTGTCATGCAAATATAGTGAGTAACTTTTGGAAAGTGTGAATTTTAGCATAAATGAAATACCTACTCATGCGTTATACAGAGTCAGAGTTAGCTCGAAAAGAATACACCGTTTTTTCGCAATGTCTTCTCCAGTTCAAGGGAGATTATGTAGGTAGGCCCCCAGAAAAGCCAAAAGCGAGGATCGAAACGACGGTAAAGATTAATTAAAAGATTTTCCAACTCACCAGCAGCCTTAAGAATCTCGAAGACTTTAGCATTGGTCTGGTTGGAGATGGCAGCTTTGCCTTCCAAGTCATGAGCCTTGACGCCGTCTCCAGCGGTGATGCGGTCCTTGTTCAGCAAGAGGCAGTGTCCTGGCTGTTCCGGGAGATCGAAGACTTGCTTCGTTTTACCCTCGATGATCAGCTTGCCCAGCTTGTAGCCGCCGACTGGAATGATTTGTATTTGGAGTTAGTTTGAATTTTGCGCCATTTTGAGTTTACTGTTTTTTTTTTTTTTTACATAAGGACGTCTTCACCGGGTTTTAGAATGAGACTATCTTGATTTGTAAGAGTAGTCCTAGTTTCGGTACCTAACTAAATATAAATTAGGTACTATTAAGGATCTGATTGCAACTATCGATAAGAATTTTGTATAAAGTTGACGAAAAAGAGTATTATTTATCCCTGTACCAATACCTAAGTAAGCAGATTATTTTTTTAGGCATATAACCTATTTGGTAAGTATTTGGGCTAATTAATTCGATGTTAGGAGGTACATACGTTGCAGGTACATACTTATTTGCTTACAATACAAATGGTGAGGTAGATTATGCTCAGTTTATTTAATATACCTAATTTACCTACTTTCCTTAGTGACTAATCTACCATATTTAATTAGATACGTGAATAAAATAATATGACGATGGAATTTAAATTGTATGAGGGCTCTATGAATTTTACTTGAGTAGGCAGGTAGTATGAAGCGGAATTTGTCAATTTTGTGGCCTTTCTCCTTTAGTCTCTGACAATCAATAGGTAATTTATTTAAAACAAAAGCCCATGAAATTAGTTCTTTAAACAACATTATCAAATACAATTCAGCGATTATTCACGTTTTAGATTAGCATCCCATTAACATTCAGTATGAGGGTAGTTTGCGTTTCGATGTTTCATAATGGACAAAATCGTGATACTTATATTTTATACGAATAAATAGGCCATTACCAAGTTAGAAAAGAAGATAAAAAACTTGTATCAACAAAAACTAGTCAAAAGATTCAACTAATTCATCATCAAGGCCGAATGAAGCAAATCTCCATAGCGCGATTAAAAGAACAAACGACAAAAAAACAGACGAATAAAATTACATGCTTGCTATCTTTGTCTATGGCACTTCTTAATTTAGCAGGGTTATATCGCCAGTAACAAAACTTTCGAAATGTAAATAAAAACTTTACCTTCTTTTGGAGCTGCCATTTTCTTTTAGCGGGAGTTGTTGTGTGTGGAATAAACAAGAGTGGGTTCGCGCGTTTGTTCCACGGCACAGCGAGGGCCTTTTATAAAGTTTGTGAACGTAGACGCGGAGAATATCACCACGTGCTCCTTTACGTACACGACCGGCCGGTTTGATAACAAGCGGTATAGTAGGATCACATGGTCTTGGTATTTGCAATATATTGAGACGTTGGTTTTTACTACGAAAGCCTTAGCGTATAAGCAAAATATAAATACAAAATGTGAAATCAAATAGTATTTTTTGATGACTTTTCTAGGAAATGTCCGAGTACAATGATAAAATCGAAATTAATAAAAACCTGCAATTAGTTATTATTATACCTGTAAAAAATACCATCATTCGTGGGTCATAGTTCCCAATCAATGCAGATAGCGTTTCGAATGGAGTGACTGCGCAGGTACCTATTTTACCTTTTCAACGACCCAGTTTTCTGAGATCTCCGATAGCTTTTAGCAAAACTGGTAAAGGTTCATTGTAAATAAGTAAGCCGGGTCGTTTAAGTGAATTTTACATGTCCGTTGACTGCTTTGATTTCCCATAGATGGTTTTTTTTAGGGTTCCGTACCCAAAGGGTAAAACGGGACCCTATTGTTTTCGCTCCTCTGTCCGTCCGTCCGTCTGTCACCAGGCTGTGTCTCATGAACCGTGATAGAGAGTTGAAATTTTCACAGATAATGCATTTCTGTAGCCGCTATAACAACAAATACTAAAAACTAGAATAGATAAATATTTCGGGGGGCTCCCATACAACAAACGTGAATTTTTTGCTCAATAATCGTATGGAACCCTTCGTGCGCGAGTCCAACTCGCACTTGGCCGGTTTTTATATTAACCAGAAGTGGTATTACTTAGCAATGAACTCCTTATCATTGTTATACACATACAAAATAAACAAAATAAAATATCAAGTATCAAGATGGTTTACCGTACTATAGAACTGAAAGTTTGTTCCGAAATATCAATAGAGCATTGGAGAATAATAAGAAAATCTCGATGAATCTGGTTGCTTACGTTTTTCATCAGAAGTAATTAGCTCTGGTTCAATTATAAAGATAATATAACAATAACATCAGATGATAGCAATTTTTTCTGACGAAACTTGATTTACTAATAAAATAGCTGATTAAGAAAACAATAAGCTTTTTTCTCTATACTCGTGGCTTGAAAGCTAATTTACAAACAGAGGAGGTTCAAATGAAAGTATATTTTGTCTAATTTTAACTGAATAACAGTAAATAAAAACAAATAAATAAATCAAGCAAAATAAATGTCTGACATAACTTCTGAACGCACTCTCATTTATTCCAGTCTTCTTTCCTTGTCGCACACATAACGTCAAACTAATTCAAACAAATGAATGAATACAGACGAGAGTGCTGTACGAAATTACTTCCTTCACAAATACATAAGTTGCCGCTCCGCTGCTGTTAAACGCGATTAAAACTACAGTGAAACTTTTCGCGAACTTTTCTGCTCTCAAGTAAACCGTCCAGGTGAGTTATCAATTTTAAAAACTTCTGTATTTTAATACAATAATCAGGTCAGGTGTGCGTATACCTGTTGTCCATAAATAATGCAACAAAATTAAATTCAGGAAAGTTGTAAAGTTTTGTTTGTTTGTAATGCCCTTTTCATTTTGGTCCGGTTATAATGTTAATTCATAATTTTATGAGTGGGACCACATGGTTTTGATTTACGATTTATTATTCTACGTAGTTTATGAGGTGATATTAAAATCGCATGTCACATGTGTTCGTATTACGGCTAATTTGCGACAATTGCTGTCCAATTGGGAAATCCTGATGGTTAAAAGCAAGGTTAGGTCTTATGGCCTCGTATTTTGTTTGATTTTTAGAACTTGTTGACATTTAGCATGGTTTTGTTTTGATAAAAAATCACCAGTCACATGTCAGTGTCATTTGTTTTTTTCTTATGCATTTTCCTATGGCTTTACTATTTTTATTGAACTTTGGAGTTAATTGTTTTTATTGAACTTTAACCATGCTGTATAAGTTGCCTCTAGTTATAAAAATAAAAAATCTTAAAAATTAATTGCTGGTACCTACCAACCAGTGTTTTATTTTAAATATTTTTTTTGATAAACCTTTTTTATAAAAGAAAATCCTGAAAAGTTTAATTTTGCTAAATAAAGAGAAAATGAAAAAAAAAAATCTTTTTATCTTTACAGTCTTAAAAATCGAGCTTAATCAATTAAGCATTAATACAATCAAGAATACATTCCGTATTCTTACAATGTTGTGTGATATCTTTTAACAAATGAACCGGACACAAAATGATATTGATTTGTTTAACAAGCCATGTGACGAATTGCATCATAGTGATTAAGAAATTATCTAAGTATAAGAATTGACTGTATAATTATTGTTTAAAACCCAATATTTGAAGTTCCCAATTAAATATTAAAGATAAGTTTTAGTCATAAATCTCTACATTTCCAGATAAAAACTCGTTCAACTTATACTTTATATCATTAATTTCATATCTTTTCAATTTTTCTATCTCTGATAAACATATAAGTTTATTCCATTGTATTTCAGTCAGGGATCCACAAGACACAATTGTTTATCTATTGTTTATTCAAGTGGCCAATATTGTATTTCGATGTAGTCCAAAAATATTTTGAGGATAGAATTATTGGTCTATTGGTAATGATTTCATTCATTCCACATTGATTCCAAGAAAAAAGTATAAAATAAAAAAAAAGTTTTATCAAGAAAATAGGTTTTATCCAATGTTTTTAATTCAGACTCAATTAAATTACATTTTGTATCAGCAAATAGCTTACAATGGCCAATAATTGGTGTTATTGGCCTACTTATTGCCTGCCCTGTCTATCAATAGGTTCATGCTACATAGATATTAAAGAAAATAACACTATTTGCGCCAATCTTGTTATTTACAATGCAAATTAGTATGGCCTTATGTTGTTTATGATTATCTAAAGGCTGTAGGATTAAATTGCTTTTGCCAGTAGAAGCAATGAACTGATTTGACATTGACATGGAATGATACTTAAAGGGATAGATAGTGATCTTTTAGGCTCTAAGTTGCGGTTACAAGGAAGGACCAAAGCATGTGGAAAAAATGAGATAGTCGGTTTATTTGAAGGAGGGTTAAATTAGATTTATATTCATCTTATATTACTCAGCCCCGGATCTAGGGGGGGGCAAGCCGGGGCCCATGCCCCGGGCGGCAAATTCAGGGGGCGGCAAAATCAGGCGGCTGCCTGACTTTAAATCCTACATTCATCAAAGATCGCAACTTATAAGAACTGTATCCAAATGTATGGATAGCATCAGGGCTGTCTTAACCTATGGTGCAGGGTGTGCGAATAACCCGGGCGCCGCGGGCTCAGGGGCGCCGAAGCGAATTTGTGTTAAATTCCGCGTTAAATATGAGAAATTCTGGAACAAACACTACTTTTATGTCCCAAAACTCAAACATTTTCGCGCTCGCTTCGCTCGCGGCTTCTTTACTCTTAAATTTTTTATCACATACAGCTACTTTTAATGTCCCAATACTAAAAAAAATTCGCGCTCCCTTCGCTCGCGGCTTCTTCACTTCATAGTCTCGTTTTATTAATTATATGTTTAGGACTTTTAGTGATCCAAAACTCAAAAATTTTCGGGCTTGCTTCACTTTACAGTTGTTTTTATTTTTCAAAAAGGTAAAAAGGTAGCGTCGTTTTTAAGTTTTTTTTATTAATAAGAAAGTAACTTCTAGTTTCCGTACTATTTTAAGTCCCAAAATTTACAGGCGCCAACACCAACAAAGAGTTATGTACGTTTGGGCTACATTTTAAGTAATTTTGTTTTGAGTTCTAAAATATAACAAAAAAGTTTGCGCTCGCTTCGCTCGCGCAATCAGAAGCCATATCCCCATATTTTTGCATTCACCAACAAGCAATAACTTATGTACGATTGGGTTACATTTTACGTAATTTTTGCTTTCACTTGGTAACAATAAAAAAAAATTCGCGCTCGCTTCGCTCGCGCAATCGACAACTACATGCATATCTCGCCCAGCGCGCTGGCAGACTTAAAACCGCCACTGTGTGCGAGTAACCCGGGCGCCTCGGTCTCAGGGGCGCCGCGGGACGCCCCATCTCCAGGAAATTTCGATGAAATTACACCCGTTTGATAAGGAAGTTCCATCGTATCACGATACTGACAAGAAAAGTTTCTAAAAAAGTTGCCTTCGCTTTGTTTAATTGATCATTTAGATTATTTTTCACTTTTAAGAGGACGAATTGGAATTTTTGGCGCCAAGGATGTCAATTTTTCTCAGTAAATACAAAACGGATCAAAATACAACTTGGTTACCTGAAAGTTCATGATATAAGCCTTATTTTGTTAGTTGTAGAAACATGATTAGGTAACTTTTATAACAGAGAAAAATATATCAAACATACCTCTTTTTAAAAAGAGATTCACATATTATGGGCAAACGGGACCGATTTAAGCCTCTTAACTTTTTTAGTAGTTGAGTATATACATACTCTTTAAAATGGTAGTAGGAATTTTTATTAAATTATCATTTCTAAATATTAAAATTACAAAACCATTTTGTCGCTTACGACTTTTAGTTATAAGCTAGCGCGCGTATTGTTATCCTCGCCCCGCTCAGACGCTCCGACCCCTTTTGGCGCCTTAGATGCGCGTGCCGGTTATGGAATTATTGTTGACCACTTCCTCGCCTTAACATCCTCCAACTAAATGAAAAAATTCTCGCTCCCTACGCTCGAGGCTAAATGACAATGTGCGTGCTATTTTTCTGATGGTTTATTATTTTTATTGACGCACCGAATCAATGAACACAAATGGCATTCGCTCTAATCGCGGTTTATTTTTATTTGTACATAATTCCCAGTTTAATTTGTAAGTCTTCAAACAAATATCTTAAAAAAATTCGTTACTTGACAATGTACTTGATCAGGTAATTTTGTGTCATAGGCTCAAAAAATTTCGCAATGTTATGCAGACATTCCCTTGTTAGCTTCGTAAATCAAATCCACATTGTCTTACCTTTTATAAGTCAAATGTAGCAAAAGAATATATATTTATGGAGTCCTCAAAAACAAAAAAAATTGCGCTTCCGACTGCTTGTTACTTTACAACGCTTTTTAAAACTTATTAACTTTTTGTGTACATTAATCTGTCTCGACTTTCATAACTTGGCCTACAGTTTGAGCCTACAATGATTTGAACACATTTTTTTAAATCCTTTACCTACCAAAAAAGTGACTTTCGTTGGTGAAAATAAACATAAGTAGGTAGAGGGGCGGCATTTTTCAGTTTTTGCCCCGCCTAAAAAAAAATGAAGATCCGGGGCTGATATTACTTATAATACACATCTAATATCCTCCCATTTCAATTCCGGTAACGTCTTCAATTTATTAATTTGTAAGTTATGTACTCTAGCTAGAACTCCCTCAAAGTATATTTTGCTCTCATATTTCGTCTATTCTATTGAGAAAAAAATAATGCAATATTGCAAATTCAATCTTCAGAGTGGTAACACTAAAGTGCTCAATAGTGTTGCCCAATTTGCGAATTTCTTGTGACAGTTGCGACCTGTAACAATAGGTAGCACTAATAGATAATTTGGAGCAGTTTTGTAAAAGGTTACATAAAGTCTTTTATGATTAAATTACTTATTTATTTTAATGTAGTGCAAAACTGAAAGTAATTTGTTCAGAATCACTAGTATAGCTTGGCAGCTTAATTTTTGATGAAGTTTCGACATAATATTGTAAATGGGAGAGTAACTGCCTGTCTGTCCGGCTTTCACGCCAAAACTAGTACTATTTGCTGAACTGCTGATAGTCTAGAAAGCCTAGAGTCTAGGAGTTACTTCTCGTCTCGGAGCGGGTGGAACCGCGGGGACCAGCCAGTTAATAATATAATAATAAATGTACATACGCAGCATATAATATAAAAAAATACACAAGTATGTGTTATCGTTCTCATTTGAACTGTTAATCAAGGCTATGCTAGGGTCTCGCGATAGAACACAAATAAGTCGCGATACGCACTCAGTCCATACGCCTTAAACTTACGTCATACGAAATCGCGTGCTTCTGTCTTGTTTGCCAATATATTTTTAGCGGATTTTTTGCAGTACAAATGATACCCGCGGCTTGGTTTACAAAAGTATAAAAAACGAGAGAGAAATTACTATAGTTGTACGGTACAACTAGTTGTACGTAAATAAAACTAATAATTTTAGAGCTATCACACACGTAAGTTTTCTGTCGCTAGGCATTAGGTAATAGTTTCATCCCCCGATGTTACCTACCAATTTTCATTTTCTGGAACGGAATAAATAAAAAAATGGTCTTAGGTATTTTTTTTTTTCCTGAAAGGTTTTTTTTTTCAAGGTAGCATCTTATCTACACTCTATAGGTATTTGTGTGGAGAAAATTGGTCCTTTCATCCGACATAACGTAAATCTCATAAATTAACTATCGCAAGGCAGTTATTTCGGCCAGGGGCTATAATAATTCCAAGCGAAGAAAATGAACAATAAAATATGTTCACATACTTTGAAGAATGTTGGTATATAGTTTTATAAATAGCTCATATAAAAAGCGTGTAATTAACTGCGGAAAATTACAATTGTTTAAGTTTATACCCAGTACAAAACTCTGTTGGAACTCAAAACAGAAAAATTAAAGTTGGTCCCTTGTGGCGGTTTAAAGCATAAGTCCAGGGTATGCAGCTAAAAATTTTACTATCTCCCGAAATATCTTGATATCTTAACAATATATTGTATTGGAAAGGTAAAAGGGACATAAACACCTAGTGCATAAGAATTATAAATTCTAGGTTCCTATCTATCTACTTAATATTCTCTTAAGGTACTTGCACAAATTGCTCAATAACACCGTGCCTACTGTAGTACGATTACATCACATCACAACCAATCTATCGCTCGTTATGATGCAAGATAGCTCTTGTACCTACCTACCAGAAATTCAATCAGGCAGGTACCTACTGTCTGTTGCAACCAAGTCAGTGTCATGTTATAATGTTGCACTAGAAAATATCAGGTCGCATATAAGCCGTCGCCGTGAGATTTGCCAAAAAGTCCCGTATTCAAAGACCATTTTTGCGCATAAAAGTAAACTGAGTCATAAATATCGATAATTAAGTATAATCTTCTGCCTCACAACTAATTATCACTAAGACACCTACACTATAATTAGTGCAAAAGTTTGCAAATCAAGAATCGAGACCTGCTGATACAATACTTGCAAAGGTCAAAATAATCTCACCGTATATCTAAACTGTGACAAAAATATATGCACATGACTATGTTTATATTACTCGAGACTACTAAATATAGTGAGGCACTGTCATCAGCACAATTATTAATGTTGTGTTAATTTCCAATAATCTTATCGTGCGCTTGTTTATTGCTCCCCCTCGTGGAAATGTACTTAAAGTCACAAGATAACTGACCCCCTACGAGTCAAGCGTCTTTTGTAATGACGACACATCAACGGCGTATTGCTAATGTTTATAAATGCTCGGAATTCGAATCGAAAATTAATGTTTTTGTTTTGTATGTATGTACTCATTTCTTGAATGTTTCATCATTTGTTTCTTATTGATAACGATTCATACGTAAGATGTGGCCAGTTCGCTGCTTTGCTGATCGCCAATTGTTTTTAGGTTTGTTTGAAATGAGAAAAAATATCATGACTCGACATTAGCGACAACTTCTGCAGTAACTAACTACCTAAAATATTCGCCCTGAATCCTGATCTTCGCTTAAATGATAATCTCTGTTAATTCATGCTGCGCAAGTCGAGATGTAAAGACAACTTAACGTTGCTAAGAACATTAAGACCTTATATGGTACAGGTACAGTTTACTAACTGTACATAAGGCCAATCACAAATCCGGATCTAAAACCGCAAACTGGAAAAGACACCGCCAATCAGACCTCTAATGCACAAATGGTTTGTACAAACTATAAGCTTAGAAGTCTAGATTCTTTTGTGAACTGTACGCACCGAAATTTATGTCAATTATGCAATAACAACAAGTATTAATATTGACCACTCTGATTGACGTCTTGTTTACATGTGGAAAGATGGACGGCAGTCTTAAGCCTAGTATCTCAAAGGACGGGCAGGCTATCGACATTACAACTGTACTTTTCCCTTCCACAATTAGTTGTGAACTGTTATTAGTTTGCAATTAATACTTAATGTACCAGTTTATTAGTATTGTAATAGTGGCCCCGATACAAGTTGAGAAGAGAATTTCTAATCAACGATAAAGTTTGAATTTAATAGCAGTTGGCAAAAATCTTGTGAAGGTTGTTCCTGAGTTCCAAGAACACGTGTGACATGTGAGATAGATTAATTTGTTTTTAGGCTACCCTCACCCCTGCCCTCCTTCTGACCCATAAAGAAACTACGCAAATATTTAAAATTCTTATTAACAATCGCTTAGCAACTTATATCGGTCAAATTATCTCCCTCCTAATATCGGATGACGTCAAATATATTATTTAAACAATCCCTTGACGTCATAATTTTAAAATCGGAACTTACGCCTGTTCCCAATACTCTATCTATCTATTGTTTTGGTTACTAGAGATAGGAGATATGACGTCTATGGGGTTCATAATGTCAAAAATCTATCTCTAGTGGGTAAATTAACAGATAGGATATTGGGAGCGGCGGTTAGTGGTGGAGAAACTGTCAGTTGTTCGAATGTGAATTTAGCACATGTTTTTGTTTTATTATCGAGCAATTGTAATGTTATTGGCATTAAAAACTTGTTTGTATATACGTTGGAGTCGTTTATAATCTAAAGTGTTAAGGGAGTGTGGTTAGTTTGAGTCTCAACGTCGCTGTGTGATTTCGTGCGGTCAGAGCAATTAGTGACCTTAGTGTTTGTTTTGATTTAAAAAAAAAAACTTGGATATTTACTTTTTGTCGTCACTTGGTGATAGCTGTTAACATGTAAGTGAAAATACAATAGAAAGTATTTTTTTATTTTGCTATTTTGGGTCGTCATAAAGGGTTAGGTACTAGCTTTACCTCCACTTAACCTACCTGTTTTTAATTAAAATCAACAATATATATTTTAAGTTAGCCTTTTCCTTAAATCTTACGGTCATACCTTGAATGTCATAATTGATGGTTGGATAAGTTTTTACTAAATTGAGGATAAGAAAATCTTTTGGTCCTTCGAACAACAGAAGGACCAAAACCGGCTCGCGACTCATTTAATACAGAAATGAATGATAATGCATGAACGTAAAAGAGAATTACTTTTATTAAATCCACTTTCCAGTTAGAACAAGGTCCTTTTTTAAATATTAAACGATACAAATTGCATTCATCATCATCATCAGCCTATCGCAGTCCACTGCTGGACATAAGTCTCATTGCATACAAATTGCATTGGTCCTTTTTAACTCCAAAGGACCAACACCGACGGAAGTGTCGTCTAAAACAAAAATGTATCATAATTCATAAATGAATAAGGGACTTCTATAAACGCACTCTTTACATATTTCCAATTAAAAATAAAAAAATACTTATGTAAATCATCAGAACTCAATGTCTCCGTTCGATCTTTCCAGAAATAACATGAACGGTCCAGAAGGACCATCTTCTTGCTGCCAAGGCGGCTGCGAGAACCTCAACAACACGCAGGCAGCTATGGAGCGCTTAGGAGTCGAAGACACTCCTGGCTGCGAAGCCAAGATGAATGTAGGGGAAGTCAAAGTGAACAGTAAACGATTTGGAAGAGGAGCTGTGGAATCAGGTTTGTGATTTTGCTTTTTTTGAGGATGGTAGGACCAAAATATCACGGGATATATATAGGAGTTGCAAGTTTATGCGTTTTATTTACCCAAGGCAATTGAAACTAATTCAGGAATGAACTGATACAAATTAAGGTGTGATAAAAGTGGTAGTGTATTAACAAGACACCACCTTTCTTGCTTACAAGACTTACCTGCATTAGGGTTGCCAATATTTCATCAACGAAATATAGTATTCGAAATGGACGCTGCTAAGACTAAATACATCCGATGACATATCGAATCCGAATCTTTTTAAAGCTTCCTTAAATGCAACGCGGTGTATTAATAGTAAAATTTTCCTCTTTACTTCTAATTCAAAAAAACGTTGTCCACATTTCTCCAGTATATATCATCATGTCAGTCGGTATCAAGTAGCCCCGACATCGCATAGTCGGGACAGTATTTGCAATTGATTAGAAACATAAACGTTTTCTTTTTACGATGTCTCGTTTGAAGAGACAGTCGATTAAGCATCCGTTCAAAGTACTCCGGTACCATTAAAGTTTTTATTCTTATTGACGGACATTGCTGCTTGTATTAAACTCTCGTCTATTTATTGCCTTTTCCTTGTTGAATGTAATTGCTACATTGCCTTCTGCGGGGATTACAAACGTAAAAGAAGAAATACAATCTGGTGTTACATAGATAAAGCCTCTTGCTTTTTTTACTTTATTTCTTCAGGTTTTTACTATTTTTACTTAACTTCTTCAGGTGATGGAATACCACAGGCATCACTGAGTTAGTTGACCACAGTTTAATTTTTCAGTAATAGCATTTTGTGATAGACCGCTAGGTCAAAGACCTCTACTGTGACAGACCACTGACCTGTTGCATCAACAATCCCTAGCTAGATTTCATGTACGGTGAATTTTGATTGTCTATACGTTTGTGTCTATGCTAATCATCCTCCTGCCCTTATCCCAATTTTGTTTGGGGTCGGCGCAGCATGTTTTCTTTTCTATTCTCATGCTGCAAAGGTTTCGGCTTAAGTTTTATGGTCGGCCGCCTGCCCTCTATGCAGTGTGTGTCTATATGCTAATAAAGCTCAGATTTATTATATACAGCTATTGCTGGAACGATTTGAAAATTCTGTCCGTATTAGATAGCCCATTTATCAAGGAAGGCTGTTGTCTAGTTTTTATCTCGGAGCGCGGAGTAGATGCAGGGAATCCGCTTGCTGAAACCTAATAAAGGCTGTGTTATAGCTACTTAGCTGCCTACTCACTAAACCATGTAATTATTCCGTATCGGACGTAATATTTTCTGCGATGTTATCATGCTGCCCTACAATGGACCCCTTATCGGTTACCTTGAGATGACCATGCTGTACGGCTATTACCAATATTTTATCGATATTTTTTTAACGTTTCGTACAATGCCTTCTCTTGTAGGCCCATGTATTAAGAAGAATGATTTATTAGGGGGAATAATTTCTTCATCATTACGTTCAGCTGAATCTGTGTGTATGTCTGTTCGCAAATAACAAAATACTGAACGGATTTACATGAGGCTCTCGCCAATAGAGTGATCTTTATTCATTTATGAGGGATCAGACACAACTATTACAGATACGCAGTCAAGGCGAATTACTGGGTTTGTTAAGAGCAAACTTAGCATTTTTAATACCCTCCACATTTGTTTAATGGCAATGTGGTATGTTGACACAGTTTATACAACCATGTTTCGCCTAACCATTGTTGATTTCACACTTAGTATCATAATTTTTATTGCCCCTTCGCAATTAATGCTGCGCCATGGTTTTAAATGATGTCATTTCGATATGTATCAGAAAACAGCTGATTGTACGGAAAACCTTGCTATATTGCGTCATTACATATACGTCTAAAAAACATTAGCAAGAAATTAGTCCGCAGATGTACTTACTTAATAGTCAACACGAGATAAAGTTTGGTCTCATCGACAGTAGAAATTTTGGTCCTTCTGTCCAAAAAACTTGTGTTATCTCATTATCTCTTTTAACCAATTTAAGCTTAACACAGTATTATTCCATACTCTGATCTAAAAAACCTTTAGATAAAGTTCGGAACTAAATATTTCCTAGTGTTATCGTGTGAGTTATTATCACCGTTGATGAAACTTCAGACTTCAGAGGTCAATATTACATGATCAGCTTTTGTTTTGATAAGAACCACGTGGTGCATCGATGATTGTCACTGATTATTGTCAGCACGTGATTGAGATGAATTCTATTAATGTGCATACCATTTCAAATAAAAATTACTGCAATTGCAAATCAAGCTATCAAGTATGTAAAAAGTATAAATATGTTAAGACGGCCCTGCTGTTGTCCTGCCGGTGTGTATTCCTGCTGCCGGCGCGCATAACTTTCCTGCTTGTAGGTATATGCCGCTGGCATACTGCTTGGCACAAAACCCAGTGGCAGTGTGTCCTACCAAGTCGTTACCTGGTTGGACAGGAAGTTGTCTTGAAGACGAACATATAAATTGACTTGAATAGACGAAAATCAATTGGTCCTTATTGCTCCTGGTTATTTAACCAGGTTATTAAACCTAAACTGGTTATTACATAATTCATTTCATTTATTCACATGGAATGGGACATAAAAATAAATTATTTATTTACTTCAGTCAGTTGGTAAGTCCACAGTCCACAGCAAATATTTCGCAATAATATTCCAATCAATGTTTGATATAGTCTCGTCAAAATAATCCAGCTAGTCTCGTATTCTGGTTTGGCCCGGTTTTAACAACCAAAGTCTCAAACGAAGCAATTTTTCCGCAACAGATAACCCTCAGAGAATACTTTAATTTAATTTCAATGATGATAACTGATTTTGTAGTCAATTAATTAAGAAATGAATGGAGATAAGTATCTTTATTCATTAGGTACTGTTACTAAAGACACGCGAAAAGCTGGGTCGATACTAATTGAAGACCATGAACCATGAATGAATGATGATTCCATGAACGGGTTTTAATAGTGTTCCAATATTACAAGGTCTTAACTGTAAACTTTATTAATAAAATTGGAGATAACAATTCTTGGTAGGCGTGTATTTAGCTTTGTTATATTTATAATGAGTCGGGATGCTCGTAGATATCAATTTATCTGTCGGGCGTGTATTGAAATAACAGCTGTACGGCTCGAAAGACCCGCAAGTTTATACTATGCTTTCTGGATGTATGTCTGAGAGAGAGAATAGGTTTGGGGAGCAAGACCATTTTCTGAAATTAACCGTATAGTCTATAGGTATCCTGCTACAAGTCCATATACTGACTGACCGTTAACCCCGAAAGCATTGAACCGATTTGATAAATTGGAAAATGAACCATATACGAGTCTTACACCACAAATATGCTTGTTACAGGGTGTTCTAACTCCTAGACTACTGAACCGATTTGACAAATTGGAAAATTAACCACATATTTACAAGTCATATATCATAAATATGTTTGTTACAGGTTTGACTCATGAATGTGGTGTGTTCGGAGCCATCAGCACCGGGGACTGGCCTACCCAGGTGGACATACCCCAGGTGATCTGTCTAGGATTAGTCGCGCTCCAACACAGGTAAGAACAATTTCTTCAACTTTCACTAAATAGCTTTTTTTTGGAACCGAGAACCTCTGGATGATCCTGAGAATCTCCATTTGGTCTGAATAAAGCGTTTGGTCCCTTCATCCCTTTCCCTTGACTTTGTCAACTGAAGTGTTATTTCACTTAATTATCTTTTCTCAAGTTAATGTCTTTATTGTTCTCATGTCCCTATGCGCAAGTAAAACTGCTGGCGGAAGCTAGTCTAGTGATATTTATGAGAACTCTTGGTAGTCGATTGCGATTTAGCCAGAATTACATACCATATAATAGAGTTCGTTATTTTATCTAACTGTTGCCTAAATAAATACAACTAACGTCCGCCCCTCATCCGCCAAACTTATGAATTTTGAGAACCCGGGGAATAACCTTAACAACACAGAAAATAATTGTTCTTACAATGTTACTATTCAGCACATTATTATAAAGCTTTTATATATCCTAGCGGAAGCAAATTATAAACACACCATACCATTCTTAATTCCATATTAAGCCGTTAATCCATTTCTATTGAGATTTCGAGAATATCCTATAAGTCCTATAAGTATCACTAGTATCCAAATTAACAATATATAAGTATCACTAGTATCCAAATTAACAATATTCTAAATTCCTCAGAGGTCAAGAGTCAGCGGGTATCGTGACGTCAGAGGGCAAAAGCGCACGGACCTTTAACACGCACAAAGGCATGGGGCTCGTCAACAATATATTCAACGATGAAGCCATGAAGAAGCTTAAGGGAAACCTCGGCATTGGACATACTAGGTAAATTTAGTTTTTGAATTACTACTAAGATAATCTACGATAATAAACTACTATTAGGATATCTATCTATACATTTTACTTGTAGACTACCCGTTTTCCCGCGGTTTCACCCGCGTCCCGTGGGAGCTACTGCCCCCACCGGGATAAAATATAGCCTATGTTACTTGCAGATAATATAGCTTTCTAATGGTGAAAGAATATTTTAAATCGGTCCAGTAGTTTTTGACTTTATTTTTTTATTACAACCAAACAAACAAAGTTTTCCTCTTTATAATATTAGTATAGATTAGCTTAATACTAGAAAACAAATTACATTAGCCCCATATTGAAAAGTAATGCCAAATACCGATCTCTAGTAAGCTTTGCAGATGGATAAAATATTGGGAAGTTTACGTTAAGCGTTGGTTTATTGTTTACTTGGTGCGGTCGGTCCGCAGATGGTTGACTATCTTGTCATGATGAGATCCTCCGTGTTTGGACAGACACGTAAAATTGATGGGTCCTGATTGCCATTTGAATATCTTTAGCAGTCCTAACGCGCAGTCAGAAGCCAGGAAGATTGACACCCAGTCTTACTAAGGTGTATCGGGTTGACCAGGTACCTGAGTTAGGAGGTCAGCTAAACGCTGGTACTCAGCTGCATCCGGTTAGACATATTGGGAAAAGCCTCGGCAGATGATTAATATATCCTCATTTACCCAGGTATTCGACATCAGCAGCATCAGAGGAGGTGAACTGCCAGCCGTTCGTAGTACATACGGCGCACGGAGCACTCGCCGTCGCTCATAATGGAGAACTCGTTAACTGCAGTAGCTTGAGGAAGATGGTAAGTAGCTAACTTACTTTTTTAGTTATATAACCACTAAATCATTGATTGAAGTAATTTTCTTGAAATTTTGAGTCATTGCATGTATAATTCAAAAGTTAATCGTTTTTAACCGACTTCAAAAATAGAAGGAAGTTTCCAATGAGAACTCGTATACATAAAATATAAAGTATATCAAACTATAAAAATATATGCGAATCAAACTGTTTTCAGGTATTGCGTAAAAACTTAACGCACTTTGTTATTTTCCTTGTACTAATATTTTGATAGATTTTCCTTAAACTTTTTGCCTAAATAAGCCCAGTACCTACAACTTAATATGCCGTAGAAATATACCCAACATAAAAAATATATATATATCTACATACCTACAAATACCTATAAGTTGATAGGTACTTTTAAAAAGTTACATGTTATGTCACTATCAATCAAGTAGACTGACCACTGACCAGTATGTATCATTGGTATGTTTAGAACCTATTTGTTCAATACTTCCAATAACTTCCAGGTGTTAGGTCGCGGAGTGGGCCTGTCAACGCACTCGGACTCGGAGCTGATCACGCAGGCGCTGTGCCTCAACCCGCCCGAGGGCGAGACCAACGGGCCCGACTGGCCTGCGAGGATCAACCATCTCATGAGGTAAATACTTGTAGCAGCAATGCAGGTAATGTTCAAATAAAACAGCGATGATGGGTAAAAATAGAAGAGTATAGTATAAAGTATATTAAATGTATACAGAAAACGAGCTTAAGTGTAAAACAACAGGGGCCGAAGTAGTGCTAACGCTCAGGCGAGAGCGTCGCGCGATTGTCCAATAAGAACGCTCTGATAAGACTCTGTGAGTACCTAAAAGAAACGAGACAGATGCGCGCGCGAGCGAGATAGCACTAACGTAAATATAACGCGTTCGGCGCGAGCGGTCTTCAATCCCATGTTGTGGGTGGTGTAGCGAAGCGTACCTCACATACTCTACATAAACTACGAAATTATAATACATAGAACTATTGTACGGGTAGTCAGAAGCCGGTCAGTCTGACACCAATCTAACCAAGGGGTACTTGGTTGCCCAGGTTACTGGGTTGATGAGGTCAGAAGGGCAGTCGCTCCTTGTAAAATACTGGTACTCAGCTGAATCCGGTTAGACTGAAAGCCGACCCCAACATAATTGGGAAAAAGGCTCGGAGGATGATGATTAGAAAAGAAGGGTACTGTCTTGCTAGAAATAGTTGGTTATCCAATATAATTTTACCTGTTGTACATTGGTGAAACCACCCTCTAATAGGTGCTAGAATTTTTCATGAGTGTAGGAAATCCAAAGGTACATAGCCGAAAGGTTATGAAATACCTGTATTATTCATATTCTTTCGCTCCAGATTTTCATTTACTGGACTTCCAGATTCCAAAAAAGCTTGGGAACCTTTGCACGTTGTAGAAATCCAGAATATTGTATAAACAATGAAAATAAATAGTTCCGTCTTTGCTTGAGACATTTACCCGATCGGGTTACGTCGTCGGTTCAAATAATAGGAGACCCTTTATCCCCATCAATCCCATTTCAACAGCATCAAATATTTTTGTTTCACAGACTGGCTCCCCTCAGTTATTCCCTGGTAATCATGTTGAAAGACAAGATCTACGCGGTCCGCGACCCTTACGGCAACCGACCGCTGTGTCTCGGCAAGATATTACCTCTAGGATCTTCATGTAAGTACTACTATATTATCTGGGGATTTCTATAATCTATCTATTCATTGTTTTGTCATTGGAGATTGAACTTTACGTAGTTGTAAAGAGCTAAAAAAAAGTTGTAAAATTCAATCTCTGATAACAATACTACGGGTAGGTAGGTTATGAAGATCAATCTCATATTATTGGCAAGTTGAATTGTGTATAAAAAAATGGGTATTAAAAATACATTATAATCTCATGGTTGCCATAATTTTGATTGTTTATTCCATGCTGCTAATCTGGGATGAATGCATGTAAGTTTCGATCTACACTGGGATATCAAAGTTACCCAACTGCACCAGAAGAAGGGTTATATTATGTAAAAACATTCCTATATTTGCACACTTTACAGTACCTACCAATTCTAATCTAATTTTTATGCTCATACTTGGCTCATTTGACTCAATACTCCTTAAAACACAAAAATGAACACTATACAACTACAAACAAAGTTCATATTACCTCTACATTCACAAAATCACACCAATATTTAGTCAAATATGTCAGCATGATGAACTTCTTAACTATGTGACTAAAATCTACACTGTTTTGCACAAAATGGTAATAAGTGAACATTTCCAGATGTCTACAAACAGTCGTCGGCGCAGCATGCGGCGGGTAATGCATGACACATTTCATTTATTATTCACATTCTTAGAATAACATGGTCTAGCACCGATCATTTTAATATCTTGGTCTGTCACAATGTTGTTTCTTGTATTGTCCATACCATAATCCAAAATATCACTTGCATGGGTTTCGTGTGATTGCCACCTAGGAAGGGTTTCGAAACCTATGATCTCATCTGGTCAGACAATTTGAGTTTAGAAAAAAAAACTACGTTATTAAAACCTCCTTCTTTGGTTTAAATATGGCAGAAATCACCAACGCGCTTTGAGCAAGTGTGGTGATTAACGCTCAATTCTTCCCTGTTTGAGAGGAGGTCTGTGCCTAGCAGTGGGAAGATAAAAAGCCTAGTGATGATGTAAAACGACTACCGTACTGGCTAACCATAACTTAAATTCTGAATTTCAGCTATGCACAAAAAATCTACATCGCATTATGTTTTCACGACCTCATCTTTCCATAGTGTTGTGATGTTTTATATGGGTTGCACAAGCACAAACTATATCCATGCACTGTTAAAAGGGTAATATGCATGAATTTAACAAACATATTGGGTTTTCTTCTAGCTAATAAAGCGTCAATGTAAGACATACCTAAATATTTAATACTTTTTTTTGAAGGAAATTCCAAATTGTTGGGTACTTTTTCTATTCTTTAGTTATTCGATCGTAAAATAATATGGTGATATTTATTTTAGTTTTAATGAACGGCTGTGCGAAGAACGGCGTAGAAGACAAAGCTGAAGGATGGGTCGTGTCATCAGAGTCCTGCGGATTCCTCTCTATCGGTTAGTATAGTCATATAGTGAAATTAATAATTAACACATATTTTAAACATTAATATGCAAATGTTTAATTTTGCCAATATAAATGGAAGAAAAACTTATTTTACCGCCACCTACCTTATTTTTATTTTTGACCTTATTTTTGGTGGCACTAGGGCAAAGAACCAACCTCTCGAGTATGAGGGCGCGGGTTCGATTCCAGGTCAGGCAAGTACCAATGCAACTTTTCTAAGTTTGTATGTACTTTCTAAGTATATCTTAGACACCAATGACTGTGTTTCGGATGGCACGTTAAACTGTAGGTCCCGGCTGTCATTGACCATCCTTGGCAGTCGTTACGGGTAGCAGAAGCCAGTAAATCTGACACCAGTCTAACCAAGGGGTATTGAGTTGCCCGGGTAACTGGGTCGAGGAGGTCAGGCAGGGCAGTCGCTTCTTGTAAAGCACTGGTACTCAGCTGAATCCGGTTACACTAGAAGCCGACCCCAACATAGTTTGGGAAAAAGGCTCGGAGGATGATGACCTTATTTTCCCACTACAGGTGCTCGCTACGTACGTGAAGTGTTGCCAGGCGAGATATTAGAGATGTCTCGGCACGGGATCCGAACGGTGGACGTGGTGGAGCGGCCGGCCGACAAACAGCAGGCCTTCTGTATATTTGAGTATGTCTACTTCGCGAGGGCCGATAGTATCTTTGAAGGTAAGGATTTTGAATATTTTTGATTTATACAAGGTTTTTAAAAGTAAATAAGTGTTTTTTTTGGGATTAAGTAAAGATTGAATGAACAAATCTGTTGTCATAATCCGGATTTACGAATTTTGCATCAATTAAATCTACTCATGAACATCAAAATTCAAACAATAACATTTTGTGTTTTTGTATTTTTATACACGGTGATGTGACGTTTTTTTTAGTTGTAATCTTAATACGACTTTACCCAATACAATAGCGGTTTAAACTAACTCTTACAAATCAAGTGAAAGAATGTCATTTCTTCATTATTAACTTTGGATTTTTTTCCACCAAATATTTAAATTTAAAATATTTAATGTAATTTCCGCCCACCAGGTCAGATGGTATACTCGGCCCGCATGCAGTGCGGCCGCATGCTGGCGCGTGAGTCGGCCGTGGACGCCGACATCGTGTCCTCCGTGCCCGAGTCCGGCACCGCCGCCGCGCACGGATACGCTAGACAGGTAACTACGAAATAACTCACAAATATTTAAATACTGTAACTTTGACAACTAATCAATTTCAATACTTTTTATGAACCGTCCAAAACGGCAACTTTGTATGCAATTTTTATCAAAGTATGAAATATGACGTCACAGATGTTTTTACTGCAAACTATATACATATTTTTTCCAACGAAACGATTAATGAAAGTGACATTATTTTGGGACAGCGGGTCGTCTTAGAGGTGCTATGCCAAATGAATATGTAAATACTGTTTTGTCTGTACTAAACTAAGGTAGTTTACAAACAGAAGAAAGAAAGGAATACTTTAATTTCCCAAGCATAAACGGTTTCTTTAAAACAATTGAATGTGATATACATTCAATTTTTATAGTAAAAAGTTGTTTTAAGAAAAAACGGACGTTTATGTTGTCGGTGAACTTGGACTTAAATCGTCCTGTATTAATAACAACTAACTTACAATTCCCCTCCACAGTCAGGCATCCCATTCATGGAGGTCCTATGCAAGAACCGCTACGTGGGCCGCACGTTCATCCAGCCCTCCACGCGCCTGCGACAGCTCGGCGTCGCCAAGAAGTTCGGTGCGTTGTCAGAGAATGTTCGCGGCAAGAGAATCGTGCTGATCGACGACTCTATTGTCAGGGGGAACACTATCGGACCTATTATTAAGCTGCTGAGAGATGCGGGGGCTGCTGAGGTAAATATTTACAGTACTTTGTAAACTGAAATAAGAAGAATTAAGTTAAGGTTCAGGTAAGAAGATGGAATAATGCAACAGTCAATGCTTTGAAAAATTATGAACTAATGATATTGAATGTAAGAAAAGAATTGTAATTTTTATGTAGGTAAACCAAATATTGTAAAGAGTACAAATTCCATAACTAAGCGACAATCTAGACTAGAGCAAAATTTACTGTACGGTTAATTCAAGATTGCGTAATTTAATTGGACTGGGACAATGAACATCATCCAATTGAAGAAATTATCACTAAAGTATAGTTATCGGCACGAATCATGAGCTCTGACCTACATCTGCGCAGAAGTAATTTATTAGCAAAGAACCAATCTCGAGTGACGGCTATGACGCGATGCACTGCGGGCCAATCATCGCTTTAGCCCGCCCCGGCGCCTCACTTTATACCACAAAAGGGACCCAATAAATTACTTCTGCTCAGGTGGTCACCTTTTCCTATTGACTAAATTCTACAAACATTCACATTATCCCCATACACTTTCAACAGGTACACATAAGGATAGCGTCTCCGCCGCTGAAGTACCCGTGCTACATGGGCATCAACATCCCCACACGAGAGGAACTCATCGCCAACAAGATGGACTCCTTCAAACTCGCTGAACATGTTGGTGAGTACATAAATATCATTATTTTATCCCCTCTAAACTAGTCTAAACTGTTCTGAAGTTAAAATCTGTCAGTTTTGAAAGTGGATTATGGTAAAAACTGTGCGAAAGAGATAAAAAAGTTTTGTAAATGCACTTTGCTATCTCAATACCTGTTCAAATGATAAATTATTATTTATTGTTCTTCTGCAGAATGTAATGAAAACATAGTTCTAAATTGTTTGCATTAAGACACTTCGAATACGGAAATTTTATTTCTGTTTACAAGTTTTGGTTGCTATAAATCAACCATTTTGTAATCAAAACTAAACTAACTAAACTTTATTGCCTAAACGTAAACCAAATGTTAATAAGACCAAGCGTATTTTTTACTAATTTTGTCGTAAGTTTATGTAGGTACTCAGTTGGTGTGTATATCTCTGTACATTCCGTATCTCATAAGATGATGTAATAAAAAATAAACAATCAAAAATAAAACTTTAATCAAAAACAAACCCTATCCCCAGGCGCGGACAGTCTAGAATACCTAAGCGTGGAAGGCCTAGTATCAGCCGTCCACTACAACATGAAGTCTACTCCAAGCGACGGACTCGGCGGACACTGTACTGCCTGCCTCACCGGGGAGTATCCAGGAGGAGTGCCTGATGATGACTGGTGAAGTGAAGAGTGATAACGGACGGTGATGAGTGAATGGTGAAGTGTGTGTACGGTGTGGGTGTATTTTGTGTGTTGGTTTAAGTGTTTGCAGAGGTTCTATATAATAACTAAAGTGAGGTATTGAGAAATATAAAGAAAATATGTGTTTATACATGACGTATAGAGTTATAGCTTCTACTGAATCACTCACAGTCTCTCGCTTACAACTTAACTACCATTGTAACCAATATTGTTCAGACTATTATCTATGTTAGAACCTCTAAAAACAATTATATTGATACACAAAAAATATTGATTAATGAAAATAAATAACGTATACAATAAATTGTAATAAATTGGTGATTGTTGCGATTACAAGAAATACCTAAAAAAAAACTACTTTGTGTGAATGGATAAAAGTGTACATGTACTAAAATAGTGTAAAATATTTTTCTACAATAAGTATGTACTTTATTTACAAAATATTTTTGTCTTTATATTTTTAGAAGTTATCGAATATTGAATATAATTTATGAAGTTAATTGTGGAGGTAGCCATTAGTGCCTTATTATATAATAAGATAAAATATGGCGTGGTATGTGAAATAAGGTTTAAATTCTGTCAAACATTGTTAGAAAACCAAGACATGTATGAATCTACAGTAGTTAATTTTATAGACACTATCATTTTTATGACATAAAATCTCACATTTTGTCTCGCAATTTTTTCATTTTATATCACTAGGAAAAAATATTAAAAAAATACCATTATGTTTATCTGTTATTTTCTCATTGAAATGTGCATTTGATTCGAATTATACCTCGAATATTAGATATTATAATTGTTTTAGGTAAAGTCGTGCTGGCTACGACTATAGAGTCTATCAACTAAGTACACTACTGGTAAAATAGTTATAAGTAGATTATTTAAAACAAAAAAAAAATAAACTATTTTTAAAAAAACATTCCTCGAAAATAATTTTACTATATACATATTTTTTGTTATTTTATAATCGTAATTCAAAATCTATGCAGCATATAATATTAGTTATGTATTTTAAATTGGGTATATAGAATATTTTATCAGTAAAATTTATATATTATTGTATGTATGAATCTATCAGTTTTGATGATAATTTCGTACAAGTTTATATTAATTTTAAGTACACAAACAACTAAGATCTTTGTCGTAATGTAAGTTTGAGCTCATCTTAATTTAGGGACCAAACGCTAAAAGTGGCCAAATAAAACCTTTTTTTCAAAAAAGTTCCTGCTTCCAAAATGGGATGTTTTTGGTCATAGTTTGTATAAAAAACATTCCATACAGCCACTCGTCCGACCTTGTTAGTTAATTTTGTTTGCAATGTTATAAAATTGAAGAGCCTAAATATGTAAATGTATTTTACATAAATGTTTTTTTTTCTATAAGCTTGTGGTTTTATTTTCAGTGCCCTAGAATTAGCCCAGTCTATTTAGACATTGGATTTTGGTGAAGACTTACTAACTGACCTAACTAAAATGTAAAGTCCACATCGATTCCGAAAATATTTGAGGACAAAGTTCGAGGTTACGGGTTTTTTTTTCGAAAACATTAAGTTTTATCAAACAGATAACAATTTTAGATAATTAAATTATTTACAAAATAAGCAATATATTTATTCACCTATTCACACTTCTCAAAGAATGGATTGGATGGGTAGTTATAATTTTCAAAAATTAAAAACAAAGGATGCAATTCAACAATTTCATTTATTTATCCTATTTACAATTTCTATTTACAAAGGAACATGAATTTAGTGTTCGTCTGTACAACTTATGAACAGTAGGAAAGTATATAATGCGCTTGAACGCTACCAAATAAATATTTCAAAAGTATCATGTATATTGTACATTTTGCGCAAAGTTATGAACATAGAGGTACTATTTGTGGTAACTGGCAGCAAGTTGGGCATCAAATCGACATTTACCCCAAGGGTCTATTCCAGCCGAACGCGCTGAATACTTTTTTAAATCCATAATAACTGTCAGGAATGCTGAATATGCAATGTTTTATAAAGAATTCGGCTCAGATAAGTGTGCGGCTACTCTAAATCGTAGCAACCCAAGAAAGGCTGCAATTTAGCACCTAAAGATAAGGTAATTGCATCGAAGTGAGTTAACACAGTGTAAAATAAACTGTGTGTATGGCCAATTTTTGTTTGGGCCCTCAGCACCATTTTGAAAAGGAATAACTATGAAAAAATACGAGTTGAATGACCCTGTTTTATGCTTTGCTTTAGCTATCTTGACCCTAAATGAATAGAGTCATAAATAATATCAATATTATTACAATTCCCTGCAAGATGCTTCCAACTATTCCCAAGAGGTTTCTACAAGATTTAAAAGTATAATCACTCATACACACTATTGATCTACTTGTTTAATTAATATTCGGAAGACTTGCAGTCCGATAATCTCACAACACACATTTTCACACCTGGCAACTAAATCTCTAAGGCCAATACTGGCAACATTGCAACCGTGTGCGTTCGCGCAGCGGAATGTTGTTGAATTTAAAGATTTTAATTATGCAGATAATTAGTGTAAGACGTCCTATAATTGTGTATGGTAAATAAAAATTTGTGTATGCAGCCATTGTGGAGAAATTCACCAAAAACAGATTCCGCTGGGCGAACGTTGGCGAACGTTGTCCTGGCGGAACTTTTTTTAATCCATAGACTTTAGAAGAAAAGAGATGTGTCCGAAAATTAGTGTGTATTTGTGTATAATTAATTATGTATGAATGAAATCAGTGCATGCATAAACTTCGGAGAAATTCAAGTTTCCGCTACGCGAACGTTTGGCCATTAGCTAGTTTTCATATAAAGCGCTTACATAGAGAGCTGTAGATTTTTACATACGTTGTTTTGAATTTGTTTATATTTGTTTAAAAAACAGATTTAGAAGAAGTCGTAGGGTTTAAAAGATAAAAATATTAACGTAAAATACACTTATTAGGTCTTAGTTCTTAAAGTATGCAGTTTGGGGTCTAGATTTTCACGTTTACATAAACCTTGTAAGTGTCTCCAACATGTTGCCAAGTATCAATGATGTTCCGTTAGTAATTAAAAAGTTATAGGATATTTTACCATGAACAGATCACTGTTTACAAAGCAGTCGAATATCACGACGTTCTAAAGGAATTGCATGGTAAAATGTATGCCAATAATTAGTTTAATCGTTCACCTATTCACTTGCAAAATTTCATGTCATTAAATTCAGTAATTAAAGAAAGACAATTAAAATATCGAAATCCTACATAATCCGACCAAGTTCGGATTGCTACAAAAAAGCGGCCGTGCCATATGTCTAAGCAACGTTCTTAACTTGGAAGGTTAGTATATTTATTAAAATGGTACAGTTGCGTAAACAAGCGTTAGGAAAAAATAAAACAATTGCATTTCTTGAATGAAAAATATTTTTTTAATAATAATGCCACTATCTACGACATTTTAGTTAAAATACATAACGTTTATTAACGTTATTTTTAATCACGTAGTCAAGTAATTTATGTAAGTAATAATAATAAAAATATTTTTGTACACGGATATTTAAATAGAAAAGTACTTGTTAATTGAAGATTTATTTTTATCGTAGATAGTGGCATTATTATTAAAAAATATTTTTCAATCAAGAAATACAATTGTTTTATTTTTTTCTAACGCTTGTGTACGCAACTGTACCATATTAATAAATACTAACCTACCAAGTTAAGAACGTTGCTTAGACATATGGCACGGCCGCTTTTTTGTAGCAATCCGAACTTGGTCGGATTATGTAGGATTTCGATATTTTAATTGTCTTTCTTTAATTACTGAATTTAATGACATGAAATTTTGCAAGTGAATAGTTGAATGATTAAACTAATTATTGGCATACATTTTACCATGCAATTCCTTTAGAACGTTGTGATATTCGACTGCTTTGTAAACAGTGATCTGTTCATGGTAAAATATCCTATAACTTTTTAATTACTAACGGAACATCATTGATACTTGGCAACATGTTGGAGACACTTTACAAGGTTTGTGTAAACGTGAAAATCTAGACCCCAAACTGCATACTTTAAGAACTAAGACCTAATAAGTGTATTTTACGTTTATATTTTTATCTTTTAAACACTACGACTTTTTCTAAATCTGTTTTTTAAACAAATATAAACAAATTCAAAACAACGTATGTAAAAATCTACAGCTCTCTATGTAAGCGCTTTATATGAAAACTAGCTAATGGCCAAACGTTCGCGTAGCGGAAACTTGAATTTCTCCGAAGTTTATGCATGCACTGATTTCATTCATACATAATTAATTATACACAAATACACACTAATTTTCGGACACATCTCTTTTCTTCTAAAGTCTATGGATTAAAAAAAGTTCCGCCAGGACAACGTTCGCCAACGTTCGCCCAGCGGAATCTGTTTTTGGTGAATTTCTCCACAATGGCTGCATACACAAATTTTTATTTACCATACACAATTATAGGACGTCTTACACTAATTATCTGCATAATTAAAATCTTTAAATTCAACAACATTCCGCTGCGCGAACGCACACATTGCAACCCTACACAAAAACGTAGGTATATAACCATTCCTAGCCAATTTCCTATAAATATTTACGCCCGATTTCACTGGTTACCGATAAAGCGTCAGTTAGTTATCTGACAGTTCATGCTTGTTCTTCTTCTTTCGTGTCGATGACATGTCGTATATTGAGACTACACTATGTCAATCCAATATGCCACCACAGCGAGAGCACGGCCGGATGCGCTCATTAAGTCCTCCCGCGAGCAAGTTATAGTTAATGCTATCTGCTAGATAAAGGCTGCTTATAATTTCTGCCTGATACTGCTGTCAATGAAACCAAATGGTTTAGTTTATCTGACAGATAAGGCTCCTGATAGGCTATCCGACACTTTATCAGTAACCAGTGAAACAAGCCATTAAAGTAGCAACCCTTAAGTATTGAAGCCGTTCTCATACACTCTGCTTGCCGACTAGAGCCTCGATGTCCGATACCTCCTTTATGCAGGTGTCGGTTAAGACGAGCGAGTCCCCGTCTGTGATGAGCACGTCGTCTTCTATTCTGATGCCGACGCCTCGGAATTCTGCTGGCACTGTTGTGTCGTTTGGGCTTATGTAGATACCTGGACGTTAATATATAGGATTTATTATCAGGACGGTGAGTTGCCATGTTACAAATGGGTTTTGTCACTATTCTAGATGTTTTTGCTTTTTGACCAAAACCATTTCAAATTGTAAAAAAATTACATCTTAACAAATATAGTACTACACCATGTCAAAACTTCAAGATAGGTTATTTTCGAAAATACAGAAATCAGAATCAGAAACAGTTACTTTACTTATACATAGGTATTTAGCGTATTTTGAACTTTACCACAGTGCCACAGGGTACAAATTCAAGTAACTCAATAAAACAGACCGAAAACCTAAACCCAAAGAAACAAGATAGAAACTCAAATAACCCAATAAACCAGTACATAAAATCACCTGGTTCTGTAAAAAGCTCTAACTTGAATCGAATATTTTGAACCTTAACACAAAGCCATAAGGTACAAACTCAGATAACACATTTTACATCGAATATTTTGGACCTTACCCCAATACCATAAGGTACAAACTCAAACAACACAGTTAATCACCTGGTTCGACAGTTACGATCATGTTGGTAGCGACGGGCACGTTGCGGCGCACGAGCGACGAGTCGTGCACGTCGATACCCAAGTAGTGGGACACGTGGTGCGGACACAGGCGGTAGGCTTTCTGTGAATAAATGGTATATGGGTTAGAAGTAGATTGAGATAAGAGATGGGAACAACATTGCTCATCTAGTGCTATGTAAACTATATGCTATCTATGCTATATTGCAGAAACGAAGCAAATTTTTTGCTTTTTGGCTACGAAACTATGATTTAAAAAATTATTTCACTGTTGGAAGCTACACTGTCTCTGGGTGATATATAGCGGCCAGTGTTGGTCGGAAATATGATAAAATGAAATATGATAAAAGTTTTTCATTTGGTAGGTACATTTTTAATTTTCGATACGAAAAGAGGAGCGGCAGAATTATGCGACAAAACTATTTGTTGTGATTCCTCTTATGTATGACCTACTTTAAATAATTAGTACCTTCTGATTTTTCTTTTTCGAGCGGGCTTCCAATAATGGTTGACCCATTACATTATGTACTTACACCAAAACTGTATTCTCAGCGATGTTTAGCAACAATTAATTACTAAAACCAAAAACAGTCAACAAAACTAGAACTTACCCCCAGCAGTTCCTGTCCATCCACGTTCTGTGGTAATATGCCTTCTTGCTGTAAATATTTCCCCAGTAGCCGACACATGCTGTCGAACAGCTTGTCTAGTGCTGGACGCTGCTCGCCTAGGATCTCGATTAGACGTTTCTGCAAAGATGTATACTTATTTAATACATACACAATGTATCGTTTTTTGCTATATTTTTAGATTTTTTTTTCTGTCATCTGTACTTGTAGGCACTATTGATTGGTGGGCCGCGGCTGTTATTTGAGTATTTTTGGCAGTCGTTATGGGTAGTTAGAAGCCTGTCTAAAATGCTATGTTACCAAGTGGTATCTGGCTGCTTGGGTTGAGGACATTAGGAAAACGCAGATAATTATACAATTTTTTAATAAATAAATTCAAGCTATTACTAGCACCAAATAAATAATTTAGTTTCAGTTTCTCAATTACCAATTCTCATAATGAGTCTTTTCATCTCATAAATGGACATTTGGAGATAAATAAAGATGCCTATATAGGTCCCTCTTAGCCTGCCTTTATGAGTCTCCATTAACTTTGACGTGAATAATATCTGATAGTATAAAATATTACCTGTACAGTGAGCACGATCTCGTACAGTATCCGGTGATGCTTGGAGAACTTGCCGGAGACAGGCCACGTGCGGGATATATCTGAGTTGTACATCCAGCGCTGACTACCTACAAGATTATACAAAATTTATAATTATCTGTATAGATCTATATTAAGATAATAAAGAGGAAACATATTTTTGTTTGTTTGTTCCCCAAAGGCTCCGAAAATACAGGACCAATTTTAATCGAGTAACACAGGCTATATTTTATTCGAGCACGGGAAAACCGTTGGTAGATATTTTATAGAGGTTCGTGACGTTGTAGGGGGCAAACTTTGGATTTACTTGGATTTTAAATCAGTTCAGATTTTTCGATTTAGAAATCTACATTATTTGTGAGTGTACGTCTGCGTTTTACGGCAAGTAATTCCTCCGGGACACAGGTAAAACCTGTGTGTACTCTAGGATCGCGTTCAAAATGTGTTCTGGACATTCTGGTATTGTATACCTGAGTCTACCAGCAGCATTTCAGTCCCCGCGAGCAGCTGGTTGTTGGCGACGTAGTGTATGTGTGTGGCCCGCGGGCCGCCGGCACACACGGGCGGGAAGGCGAGGTGCTCCGCGCCGCCCTGCTTGCACGTGTACTCTAGGATCGCGTTCACCATGTGTTCTGACATGCCTGCGGTAGGGAGAAAGTTTTGTCATGTACCGGGATAAAAGAGACAACCAGACCAGGGCATGCAATTTCGGTAAAACAAAAATTACCGGTAAAAATTCGGTACTAAAAATATTTTTACCGGTAAACCGGTAAAACGGTAATTTTTGTATTTTTTTAGTAGAGTAGGTAAAATAAGCATTAGCTATATTTGTACCTAGTATGAGCTGACAGCTATGAGGAAAAACAGAATAAATAAGAATGAATACAATTTGTTTACATTTTATGAATTAAGATGAGAAAGAAGATTTGTATCTCAGCTAGAGATAGTTAAGGACACACAAGTTTCCTAAAAAACAGCAACTTTAACACTCTTACAATTCGTAATGTATCCAACATTACATTATATTCAGGCTACATAACAAAGATTTGACGTTAAATGAACAATTGCTATATTTTATCAGACAGAAAAACGTAAAAATCGGTAAATTACCGGTTTCATATTATTTTTACCGGTAATTTAAAACTCGCAAAAATGGGCGATTTACCGGTAAAAACGAAACCGGTTAACCGTTATTGCATGCCCTAAACCAGACACATTAAAAAATCCAGAGAACCAGACACAATGAACAAGGAGATTTCTGGCTTATTGGCTTAAAATATTTTCTGCAGTTACATGAAAGTAATACATCTACTACTTATATTTTTTATTACATTTAATTTTTAAAAGCCGCCAATAGTAAAATAGTTTTACAAATCAGTAACCTCACTATTTACCTCTAAAATAAAACAAACCCAACTCACCCGGTTTAGTACAAGCCATAGCCATATTAATAGACTGGGATCCAATATAACACGTTTCCTTCATCAGCTCAATCTCTGCTGGGGACTTGATAACCCTCATAAAATGCAGTGCCTTCTGTGGGTCATTCCGAACCAGGGTAGTGTCACCTGACAATAAGAATTTAAGAATAAGGTGCATGTAGCTGGAGCAAGTTAACACGTGCAAGTGACAAGAGTGCGCATAGGGTATATTTTGCTTTGGTACATGCGCGAGTCGCTTGACCCGTGTAGCACCAGAAGATATTTAGTTAAAAAAGTTAACTAATTAAATTAATATTTAAGAAAAAATATATATTTTATATTATCAATGGCTCCAAACTAAACAAAGCCTATATCTTGAGGCCTATATCTAAGTTAGAGAGGGTTTACCAATAGAATTTATAAAATTAAAGTTTGTGTGGACTTTAGTGAGTTAACTTAGGGTACTTTCACATTTAATTATAACTACTTTTACGGATCCTTTACAGAAGAAAAAAGTAAAAGATACGAAATGTCGGGTTTAAATAATATTCTTCTTCTTCTTCTTTTTGTTTATGGCTCCTTCGTTGGTATCGAAGATTTTGCCAACGTCAAGGTAGGAAATGACACTGATCGGTTTTTTAATTTTTTTTTTTAAAACAATAATTATCTAGTGACCACAGTGATTGTAGAGCTGAAAAAGGGGGACAAAACATTTTGTTAGTATTAACAACAAACACGAGACGGCACAGTTGTTAGAACATAAATGATAAATTAAAATGACAATGACGTACATATTTGAAGTATTATAAGAGCGAAAAAATAGGTAACATCAGAACAGTAATTATGTGTAAAGGCGGAGAATTATGTTATATATGGATCTGATTTATACTAATAAATTTATATAAGGTTTTAATAGTGGGAGAATGAACTAAGGTTAGTAAAAAAGGTATGTTAATAGGACGGGGGATGTCATTAGGGAGGAGGTCATAAAGG
This sequence comes from Helicoverpa armigera, assembly GCF_030705265.1. Classification (NCBI taxonomy): domain Eukaryota; kingdom Metazoa; phylum Arthropoda; class Insecta; order Lepidoptera; family Noctuidae; genus Helicoverpa; species Helicoverpa armigera. Next base: position 12,443,200 of record NC_087124.1, on the reverse strand, counting down.
GGAATGATAAGGCGGGGGCAGGAAAAGAATAAGTGTTCCAGAGTACCCTCCTCAAGACCACATTCACAGATAGAATGATCTCTGATTTAAATAATATTAACATAACCGCGAAAAAATCCGTAAAAGTAGTTTTATTTAAATGTCTAATATTCGCGTAAGTGTCAGAAATTAATTAGGGTACTTTGGTTACCTCTGAGAGTACTTTGGACTGTGGTATGAAGCTCAGGGTTGGCGGGATTGTCACTGTGGTACCACAGGACCGCTGGCTTTGATGTAGCTGTTAACCTGTAGGCAGTACTGATTTTTAAATCTTAATGCATGCAATTTTTGTGGGTGGTAGTAACCTAATTTTTGGTGTGCAGTGTGTTTTGTGGAGTTATTATTTAATTTTGTATTACTTAACAATACTTTTTTGATGATTTTTGAAGTTTTTGGGAAAATTAATAGGCAGCCCATGACTGGAATGGTAGGTGTTCGTTTGTCAGTGCACAGCTAATTGCTAAATCTATTTAATTTTTATTTGCTTTTAATATGACAAAATCATTGATGTCTGATGTGTATTTGTGTACTCTATGGCTAATTTTAAAACTAAATAAGACCAGAGGAGCAGTTTAGAAGAAAAAAGATAAACAGAAGAAAAATAAGCATAGCCAGTTATGAAAAGCCAAGAAAAAGAACCAAATAAAAATGAGAAGTAGAAAAAGTAACAGAATTCAAACATTTTACTACAAGATCAACATACACTTACTTATTCAAGAAGGTGGGAAAGTTCTCCACTGGTCTGGATTCATCGACGGCAAACAGTCGTGCTGCGGCCGCGCAGCCTGTTCGAGGCCCCTCCCATAGCTCTGCGTGTGCGTCTTTGTCGTGTACGAATAGGATACTCTGTAGGGGGCAAATATAAGTGTTAGGGGGGTAATTTATGATGAGATAAATATATAGAGTACTTTAAGAAAAATCGGATAGTTGGTTTTTATTGGTTCAATTTGGTTAAATATTTTTTGGTTTAAGTCGGAATCTGTTTACATACATAATTAAAATATTTATTCGCAATTTTTTTTTCATTTGTGTGCTAGGTCAGTTTTAAACAAGACTCAAGATTTTGAAAACCATACTGTTTATTAAACTCTTACTTGGGCAAAGTTCCTTTAAGAAAAGTGTATGTTTTGCTTATAATAGAAGTGTTCAACCAGCATGACCCAAAAGGAGGAGGTGCTCGATCTGGATTTTTTTTCTCAAAAGCTTTATTATTTTAATTTCAAAAACAGCAATTTCTTGCAAACAAATCCTTTCTCATTTATGTGATCTGGGCGTTAAATAAAAGAATCTTTGTTAAATCTCACCTTAAACTTGTCAGTCTGTGGTGGCTTTATCATTACTAGTACAGCGGACGGCTCCAGGCACCCAGTGAGGTAGAAGAAGTCTGAATTCTGACGGAACACATATGGTATCTTGTCTGACATGTATTGCCTGCTTGCCGCTGGTATTACTATCTGAAAGCAATTGTTTTGAAATAGGATTATTATTATTTGAAGCTTAGAAAACTATTTGTAGCTTAAATTAAAATTCTTTTATCCATACTTATACACATACATAGATGAAGAGAAAAAACAAATTAATGCCTTTTACAATCATACATTGTAAAATGGCTGAGCATGACCAAGATTCCAATAACTAAGTATTAGAAAAAAGAAATAGGTACAACAAACATTGTTATAATAGTTTTTTCTTAGTTATTATATTACCCATTTAAATATCAAAATAAAACTCACAATATGTGATTTATGTATATTTTCCGCTTCTCCCGCTAATTTCTTGACCAACGTTTCCCGCCTTTCTTTATACTCTGCCTGAGATATGCCACAAGTCAGATGCTCTTCAGATATCAAATGAGGATGAGTATGACATGTTGGCTGGCCAAAGTTCCCCTTTGGCACAAAGAAAAGAGGTCTGTCTATCTGCTCTGTGGGAGTTTCACAGGATGATAGTTGTCTATGGGTGTTCCGAAATAAGGGTGGTCTAAACAGTCTTCGTCGCTCCTTGTTCGCTGTAATAAAAGGGCGTATTTATGTCAATCTATTCTAATATAATTAAGAGGAAACATATTTTGTTTACATTAGTGAACTGAGTTAAAAAATTCTGTCACTGTTGGAAAGCTACTTTATCCCCAATGAAAACAGGCTATATTTTATCCGGGTACGGGCAGTAGTTCCCCCGGGAAGCGGGTAAAACAGCGGGAAACAGTTGTTTATAAAATTATTGCACGCTTTATCAGTCATCCTTTTGTTTGCACTTTGATAAAAGATTGCAAGCAATTGCAAAGTGCAACTGCGTTTTTTGTTCACTTATTACATTAAATTTGAAAAGGAATTGAGACATATCTAGATATGTTTGAAAAGTAAATAATAATTCTAATAAGAATAAAGTTTATGTTATGATAATTTCAAAACATAACCTAACTAAAATATAGCTTACCAGTATTTGTTACGAGCTTCCTTATTAGATTCATTTCTAATTACTTTGTCTGTATAATGGAAGGGAGATAGTTTTATATGCAAATATTACGTGTATTCTAAGCAATTTGGGTCATTGCAAAACAGACAAATTTGACATAGAGATGAAGATGACACTACAAGTTTGACAGCTGGTTATGCTCCAGTTGCCATGCAATTGAGTTATCTTTCTCCCAATATATTCAAAATTAAAAATGACAAAACTATGATTTCAGAACTGCATAATTAATTCCAAAAAACGTGAACAGGTTTATTTTTAGGTAAACCACTACGCATTTATTTCAGTGCAGACAAGGTTAAACCAATTTTCACTGCTTTATTGGTAGTTTGTCTATGAGAATTTGCTATTTGTAATAATTAAATAAAAACGAAAATTATTAGTTTAAAATCGTTTGTAAACGTCATAAAATAACATAAAACCTACAATTCACATATAAAACATCTTTCGACAATTATCTACTAAAAAGGGTGGAATTCTATAGATGATATATGGTAACATCAAAAGTTCCGTTTTACGCATGCTAATTAAAGCGGGAATTTCGCTCTAGCTTTAATAAATTGCTTAACTAAAATCACCTGTTAACACTTTCTTCACCGTTGTTACCGCAATGATGCGAGTCGTTACGCAGTAACGCTACGGTAGTTAGAATAATAGATGTAGAAGGAGTGTATGGGCTGGCTAAATGGGCCTACATATGGTATTGTACGTAATATTTTTTAAACCGTCTTCCTAAAAGGAGGAAGTTGTCTTTTTGGAAGATTATATTATTTTTTGGTGGTTTAACACTAGTAATATTTTACTAGCTAGACGAAGGATAGGTAGGACCAACATTCAGTTGAACTTTAAAATAAAAAAGTGACTTAATTTGGTATGCTGCTGACACGGTAAAACGGTTGCAGCTTTTGCTTATTGAGATGAAATTATGTAAATACCTAAATATTAAATTAGATGTAGCGATGACAAATTAGTCTCATCCTCTTATTATCGTTTCACTCTTGCCAAATAGTTCGTGGATAAAGAGAAGGACCCAGCCTACGCCCATGTTCTGCTGTGCCTTGGTCTCTCCGAAACACAGAATATGCAGGTACTTGGTACTTAGGTACTTTTTTGTGATATACTGAAATTTCTAAGCATAGGTCACGTAAGAGTGGTTGTCGATGAGGTTTTGAATACTTTTCCCGATTCTATCAAGTGCTCTATGTCATTTTTATCCTACTTTGAAACTTTCTTGCTTCTTCTCGACTTCTGCATGGTATTTCCGTCTTCCGCTTTTCAGCAGAGAGTACACTAATTCGAGGAAAAGAGGCTTTCCACGAAAACAACCAAATCTACAGACTAAACAAAGCGCTCTACTATTGAAAACCTAGTTTATATGTGGTTGTAGGGTGTCCAGAAATTTGGAATTTCTTAAGGACATTTTCTAAGGTCATTAATTTTTGGGGACACGTCTTAAAAAGGAAAAGAGGTTCTATTGCTAGGCTCTGTGGGCAGGAAGGTCATGCTACGTTCACTGGGCACGTCTCGTGAGGCAGCCAGTCAGCGCGGAACGAGCGGCGCGTGCGCACGTACCGGTATCACACAGTCGGAATACGATCGCGGGACCCAAATTGTGTCGTAAACTGTCAATCGTGCCCGTTACAATAGTGTTTCATAACCGTTCAGTGCTTGTTATTTTTTTAAAGGACACCCAACGAGAACGACTCTGCAAAGAGGTTTGTTTACTTTCCGTATTACATAGAAGTTATCGAATGCCCTCTCTGTCTAGTTTACTATGGTCTAGTCGATAGTTCGATAAATGGTCGGAGTTGGGCCCATTCGCGGGTTCATTTGCATCGTTTTGTAAGGTAATGAATGAATGTTACGGTCCGTTGCAAGGATTACTTAACCCGACCTCGGACAGCTTCAAAATTATAACATTTGACGTTGGATTGTGCGTGTTGGATTGCGCACGAGTAAATAGTAGTAAATAGTACCTATTTGTAGTAGTAGCGGTACTTGAAAAAGGTTTTATTGTTAAAGTTGTTGCGTGAGAGTAAACATTACTGTTTTTGTTCATGAACACGTGAGCCTGATTAAATTAGGGCGTTATTTGAAGTTTACTTATTTCAATATTTATTCACTGTTTACTAACAAGTCAGTGTTCGACTTTAATTTTCCCAAAAATCTGTCATCTATTCGTTTTCGCAATTCTTAACATATTCATAGCTTATTTAAGTGAAGAAACCCAAAGAAAAAAAACCTGCACCTATATTACCTAATGACGTTTCTAACACTAAATAGGAATTAAAAGTTTATCCCGAAATTCCTGAAAAGATTCATGGAATCCATTTTACGTTTACTTATACCTAACTTGAGTCTTTTCTTTGAATTTATTTATTTATTCACAATATTAGAATGAAATAAAAGCCTTTAAATATCTAGGTATGATGTCACTTTTTATGTTTTTACTGGTTTTGCCGAGTTTTAAAAATAATTTAATTGTTTTGACTTACAAATTAATTCTGAAGGTGAACACATTAGGTAGATCTTCGTTGAAAGGTCACGATTCACGAATAGGTAATAAAATCTAAACCTATCTTTATAATTATTAAATGTAGATAGCATTGATATAGTGACTCTACCTCTATTTTATCCTTTAGTATTTGCTATTTAACATTTTATTTCTGTATCAAAGTCAAAATCGTTTATTAAAAGTAGGCATAGGATTTTTCACGACAAAATTACAAAATGGCACCCCCAAAACCCTTCATTTTACCACTTCCTAGTGTTATGGAATGGAATGAAGAAGCGGTGAAGAACAAACTTCGCAGATCATTATTATCATCAGCCATTTGTACTTGTACTTCTGCAGTGCACATGGCTTTTCTCATACAGAAAAGACAGAAGAAAAAGAGAGAAGTTGGGAGAAGTTCAGCTTTTTTCATGTAGCTATCCATCTACAGTAATTGATGGCAAAGATTCATACTTAAAGAACTAGAGCTTAAAAAAAGTTGCACAATTAAATAGGCATTTGCCCTTTTGTTTTTAAGAAATCGGACAACCAGTCTTAGCTAGGGCTATCGGGTTGCCCGGGTAGCTATGTTGAGGAGGTCAGATAGGCAGTCGCTCCTTCAACTGTCAACTGGAAGCCGACCACAACATAGTTGGGAAGAGGCTAGGCAGAAGATGCTGATAATCAGTATTTTTATAGTAAGAATCCTTATAAATCAAACTTTCCCTTTGATGATAGGTATAAAAAGTATCTATTCATCATTATTATAATCTGTGGTCTTCCCTCGCTTGCTCTATTAAGCTGATTAAGAGATGGTAGTGTAATAAGCTTTGACAAAAAAAAAAATATATTTTTAAAGTTCAGTTGGCGCGTTTGACGTTCGTTTCGTTAAGTGTTTTTATAAGTGTCAAGTATTATGTCGTTTTGTTTTATTTATTTTACAAGTGTTATACATCAAAATAAACTAGAAGATTTGGGCTTTACGATGATGTTTGAATATTACAGTTTTAGCTGATAAATCTAGTCTAATTTTAACTTCAAACGATTGTTGTTTCGAAAAAATGGCCGGCAAGGTCATCGGCCAATCTTAGTTTTGTTTATACATATTTTACATACTTTGCATTAAAATATTGTATCTAATATCGTAATAAGCAAAATAATACATTTTTCAAACAGAAATATACTAAATTCATTGAAAATTTCGTAATAGCCTTCTCGAGCGCGGGAGACATCGCGGTAAAATTACGAAGAGTAGTGTTTTGTTTCGATTTAATTAAAATACTTAGAGTTAACCGAATATAATCATATATACATCAGAAGAAAGGGTAATAAGTCTAGTTTGTTCTGAAAATATTTTATTGATAAAATATGCAACAGTTGTCCCTTATATTTTAAAATGATAGAAATAAATGTGTTTTTTTCTTCTTAAAATCATGTTTAAGCCGGATTTTAGTATTAAAGATTATAACTAACGATTTTAAAATATCATTAACTTTGATCTGTATTCTTTAACCATTTTTTTCGTATTTTTTTCTTTATTCTAGCCATTACGGTTCAGTAGCTGTATAGGTTTTTTATTACGACGAAGTTGCGAGTCGCGCGCGGTTCGGACGCCCCGCGCGCGGCTGGACGCTAGAGAGAGAAACGGTCGCGCGGCCCGGACGTTAGAGTGGATAAAGTAAGATCAAATTGGCGGCTAAGCTCTTTGGCCCATAAAGTTGTCTTTCGTAGTTTTTATTTCTTTTTACTTTACAAATGTGGGCTGTGTTATTTAAGCTTGTAGTTTAGTTGATATTCGTGCTAAGCAACATACTTAAATCCTTTTAATGTATTAAGTTAAAACAATAAAGTTAAACCAGCAGAAAATAAGAGTTTTGACCCCACAACAAAAACACATTAACTAGAAATATTTAGGTAACTGAAAGTACCTTCGAACACCATGAAAACAATACCCTTTCATATCGTACATAACTTCTTATGTACCTTAAATACAAAGACTTACTTGCCCGAAGGAAAACTGGGTAATTAATGTGTAGTTATGTTCTAGACACATTATGTGTCATTTTCGCATTAATCTTGTAACCTTCATGCTGTGATTAACTGTAAGTTTTATTCAAAATCATTTGAATTCAGAAAGCCGTTTGGAATAGAGCTGGGATCTACGATAAAACGTTTCTACCAATTTATTTTTATTAATAATTATTATATGAATATTCAATATCCGTCGGTATGTGTAAGGGACGCATCAATTTACTTTAGATATCTATGAGCAGATTTTCAGTTTTCTTTGACTTTGAGTTTGAGACATTCACGGAATCGAACTCTATCAAAAGCCAACTATATTATAAGGTTAACTTATTTTTAAATTGACCTTTTCAACTTATTATTGACAAACCAAAACGACTTTTGATTGTGAACAAAGCTTTACATCAACGAATTTCCAATTTATTTTCTTTATATTGATAAACAATAGGAAGGGATTACGTTCGAGCATTAAGAGACGGCCGTTAATGGCTTCCTAAGCCATTCAAAGCTCGTAAGTACGTCGGTATTCACAGGCTGGTCGGCGGAATGCGCCTATTACTTGAGTTCCGCCTCTCGGATGCGCTTGCGTCGACGCTAGAATGGCGGGAATCTAACGAACAGACCAAGTTATGGGAAAATGGCGACTGGCTGTTCGATTGTGATTTAAATGTCGTTAGGGCTGAGTACCGAATGTTTTCTGCAGTTGACAGCTGTCAGTTTTCAAGGAACACAGTTGCTGTCAGTCCAGTCTGTCACCAAAAAACGGTCGGGGTACACTGGGGTACAAGTATAAAAATAAAAAATAGACTTAGTTTAAAAATGGAATCTATGTAGCAAGTAGCTTTAAGTATGAAGAGAAGGAAACCTTTTTGCTCGGATTTTGAAATTCCGTGAGTGTGAGAATATTATTTAACAATAGAATTAAAGGATGTTTATTAGAAGGACACACGTAATTATGTAATATTTTGTTTCTGTCCGGTGGGTTTTTTGTTAGGGAACATAATAATCATAAATCTATAAGTGAATAAAGTGCCTTTTGATGGACTTACCGCCAAAGCTCTCCCCTCGGGTCAAACTCTAAAAACCATAAAACTTTTACTACTCCAAAGTTATTAACGAAACTAATTCAGAGAGTAAGCCGTTAAAATAGGATGGTAATGAGATTTCGTTCGTCACTTCCAAAAGAAATAGTGTGGGTCATCAGTAGCTGAAGTTTTTTATAACGCTCTCATGATGAAGTAGTTTTTTTTACTCTGTGCGAGATAACTTCATAAATTCGTCGTGACTATTGTGGCTCCGTACAATGAAATTAATGTAGCCTTTTTGATACTCGACTATTTTTATAACACAGACAAAAAAAAAACGAAACTGAAATATGAGTAAAAACTTTTCTTATTTCGAATTCTCGCAATTTAAATGTTAATTAACCATTGAAGACTAGACAGAAGAATGTTACATCACCTTGAAAATGTTTGGACAGCGCTGGTAAAAAACGCAGCGTAGTTTTTGCTCCTTTATTTACCTGCCTATTATTAGTTTAGCTTTATTATTAAAGCTGTAATACCGAGTGCGCCGGCAAAAACATAAACGTCAAAACAAATCGACTTTGATGTGCGCTTTCAAGAAATGATTCTCACTTGCATGCTCTCGAGGTGCAATCAAAAATGGAACAAAGCAAGATAATAAGGGCTCACAAAAACATATTTATAATCCTTGCGAATATGATAGTTGATGCATCATTAGCCCGAGAGTTATCGAGGCGCCCCGCTGCGACCGATCAATACTTTTTTGTTTACCTTTTTATTTGCCGCGGCCAATTTACGTGGCAACACTTTTTTTTACAAAAACTGACATCAGTTACCACGGGAAGTTTTGTGTTGGTGAACTTTTTCCAAAATAACGAATTCGGCTGCATGGTCCAATGCACACCCTGTTTTCCAATAATAATAATTTGGTAAAACGTTACACATTTGAAGCACATGCGGCCTTGTAGAGAAACAATCGTGTAACCCACGGTCCCATTACATGGCAATTTGCCTGTGTAAGATTAGACCACGTTTTAGCCTAGCCCCGAGGTGTCATGACCGAAGCGGACTCCAGACAAAGGTGGCCGTAACCTAGGGCTATTCTTTCTAACTTATTATCCTGCATCGAACCACTTAGGCAAATAACACGATGCGAAGTAATGGATGCCGATGCGTTCAGTGATTTGTGTAGATCGAGCCGCGTTTTGTTCTAGACTTTTTGTGAATGTAGACCAGTCCTTTGTTCGTACCAAATTAGGCAATATCACAATTACACAGCGCACACTTGTGCACACTGCGCACACGCCTGATACGGAACTTGTCTTTCCCGTAAGCGTCTGGGTAGCTACTATAATAAAATATAATATTTTTCGAAAGAGCTAGAGAGAGCGATGACCGGCGATTAGTCGTGGCATTTTTTATGGACAACGACGCATGCGCAGGATGTTAGTACGTGACTTATTTATTAGGTTGTACCCTCGCGATTTGATATGACTACACAAAAAGTTAACAACGCAACGATACTGGAAGAAAACCTATTAAGAATGAGCGACATTTTTTGCTGAATGTTTTGCGCCAGTTAATGATTTCTGATTAAGTGTAGCAGAGCTTATTATGAGTATGTAATTTTTTGTTGAGTATCTTGCTATATCGATGAAATGATAGGTACAGCCTATCAATCAACCTAGCCTATCAGTCTACTTTGTTGCATTATGGCACTTAAAAAATGTATTTACTTACAACTTTATGAGGGGTAACAAAAAACGTTTATTCAAAGTAGGCTAAAAAATAGAACCTTTCGAATTTCAAAATGAAATGAGACAGCCCCCAAAAGTGTCCACCTCCACCCTTCACCCCTTCCTATGTGTCTAATTAGGTAAGCTATAAATAGTTAAGTTAAATAGCAATAATATCACGAATGTTATTAGGTACCTTTTTATCTTAGAAAATCAAGAAAATTAAAGATAGCCATAAGGGGGAAATTCTTTAATTTATTGGCAATATTGGCATGTGTAGCTTTCCTGGTTGTCATCAGTAGAATACTGCAGCAGTCACGCCATCGCTTTTCTTCCTCCCACAGTGTTGCTAACTGTTCTAAAACCAGTTATGCAGCCAACTAACGCCTAAGCCCTTCTAAACTATTTGCATCGACCTCATTTATTAGCAATTCAAAATCTAGAACAGGATTATTCGAGTTGCAATAAGTCAGGCCTTACGCAACTAGATGTATGGACAAGGTTCGGCGGTGGGCGCACCCACTCGCAGTTGCCAGCTGCAAAATATATTACACGAAATTTGAATAATGGCGGGAATTTATGTAAGAATTCATAACCGCTGGTGCCTTATGAAGATAATAGAGCTTATAGATGTGCGGAAGCAGAAAGGTATGAGATGAAATCACAACTTGTATCTTTTATTTTTCTTCTGCTAAAATCAGCTGCTGTGGATTTTGTCGCATGTTAGCTACCGTGCGTTTGGTTAAACTCTGAGTAAAGTAAAAAAATCTTCTTAAATCCTTGTTAAATCTACACCTACAATATCTAATTTTGTCGAACTGGGAAAAAACACGTTTTCCCAATATGGCGGGTGAGAATTGGCGGGAATTGAAATGACTCGTATTTCTGTGGCGGGAATGACTGTCCCGTTTCGTTTTACGGTCCATGCAAGCCGTAACATTGAGGTTTTATTGTGTTTCGCCTCGCCAGAATGGAGATGTCATCCGTGGTCATAAAATTCTAGTGGCCGTTTACATTTTGCAATATGAAACATAGCGCTATTATGTTGTTTTAAGCGATGACGATTTTAAATTATACCTGATGAGTATGAGAACAGAAATATATAAAAAGGGCCATATAGGTCTATCCTACAGGTACCTAATATATCCATGACTGAAGTTACATAACTGGCTTACATACTAATGACGGTTTTTTTTTAAATATAAGTTGAGAACTTTCAGTTTTAATGAAAGTACGAGCATTTATGCGAATTCCATGACATTTTGAAAATCTGTAATTTAATATTCGAATCCAAAAAGTTCTTTCACAGTAAAATTAGTAATAAGCTAAAAATATGATATAAATAATATTGAACAAACAGAACTTAGCTATTTACCGCGTACTCCGGCCCGGTAGGTAAAGTTGTCGCGAGGCCTTGCCAAGCCGGTTGCCATTTGCAACGATGACGTCACTTCTCAGTGACTCAAGAAATTGCTGCTCCGTTGCCTACAAAGTATTTTAATGTAAAGCCTTCGATGCCTATAAATTGTATTTGTTTTACACAAAACTATAGCCCTTGTTAGCACTGCTCTCGGCTCTACAGGACCAGTTATTTACTGCTCAAAAATAAAGCAGTAAGGTGTGTTTTTGCTTGGTTTTTATTTTGAATGCAACTGTATTTTGTGGTAAGTCTAGACTAGACTGCCAACAGCTCTTTTGAGCTTCCTTTAAATGGATCACTCGATCTGAAAAACTAGCAGGGGTGTCAGAAATAGAAGAGAGCGCAGATTTGGCAATATAAGCTTTCATCAAGTCTAACACTAGAAAATATTTTGCTCGTACAATGCATACGGGAGCTGTAATATGCCTGCTGGGTCTGTGGGATTGTTCCAAAGCCTTGTCAATCACCGCGATCCTGGTACATAAAGGGCTTAAGAAGGAACATGATGGGTTTTAGTCAGTAGGAGCGTGACACTCCCTCACGCTGCACCGAGCGGGAGAGGTCATGCAATGATTTCCGATTTAAAAAAAAACGTAATACGACATCATAACGAAATCGTGTTTTCAATGTTAGTGATAAATAAAGCAGCTATCTATTCTTCTTCCCACCAGAATCTGTAACGTCTAAGGTACGGCTTCAGATAATTGTTCGCACCTTTCTCCCTCTCTAAATTACGAGTATAAGGCGCGGCTTGCAAAGTTAATTAACTGCAAGCCGGCGTTAAAATATAAAAGCCTTTTACTACTTTTTGCGTAATAGCCATAAAACTGTTTATTTTAATTACGACGCTTACAAGATTATTTCTTTATTTATTACTTGACGAGCAATGAGGTTGTATGCAAACTTTTTTTTTTTATAAGGAATGCGTTTTGATAATGCTGGCTGCCTATTTAACAGCACCCTTTCTATTTGTGAGGCTGTAGGGACTACTTTGGTTCTACTGTACCGTTTTTTGATATTCTTTAATCAATAGTTCATCTAAGAGCTATGTTTTATCTTGGTACTCTTCTTCAGGACAAGGATAGAACCGTCAGTGCAAAACAAGTTAGTAATAAAATGCCAATACCGGTATTACGGGATCCCGTAATACCGTGATCACGGATATATTTTGGTATTTTTTCAATACCGGTATTGAGGAGCCAATACCGTGATTACGGTATTACATCTTTTTATAATTTTAATTATTGTGGTTTGTTGTAATAAGTAACAGGAAGTTTTAAATAAGATAAATAACTACGACTCGTAAGATGTATGTACCAACTCGTAATCTTATTCTCACACTTCACACTTGTGTATTAAGCGCCAACCCGCCCAGCATACCCGCCCGCTGATAATTCTTCAGCAGGGTTTTGTCTCCCTTTTTGAAGAACAGGACGACAACACTCCTACTCCACGCCTCTGGAGTTCTCCCTTCAAACAGGACGGCATTAAAAAGCTTCTGGAGCTCCCCCAGTATGGGCTTACCTCCTGTTTTTAATAGCTCTGTTGTAATGCCATCCTCGCCAGGGGCTTTTCCATTTTTGAGCTGTCTCAGAGCGATCTCGATTTTGCCACTGCTGACTTCTGGCAGGTCTTCGGTGAAATGGCGTGTTAATGTGGCTCTAGAATCCTCATTTCCAGGATAAGGTCGAGATGCATGCGATGCGTATAACCGGCCATAGAAGTTTTCCACTTCCGAAAAGACTGCCGGCACCGAAGAAATGACTTCTCCACTTGTTGTGGTCAGCTTCGTCAAGTGGCTTCTTCCAAGAGATTGTACGAATACCTTTGACCCCCGATTCAGCTCAATTGCTCTTTCAAAGTCAAGAGTATTGGAGCACCGGAGGTCGCGTCGTACGTGCTTGTTGATCTCTTGGTTTAGGGCCCGCTTAGCTGACGAGGCGGGTTTTCACGTCGTTTCTTCATAAGCCCTGACGCTGCATGTTACAGAATCTCGAACCTTCCTCCCTGAGGATCCGAACCACATGTCCACCCCACGTCGAACATGTCGAACCACATATTCGTGGTTCTGGTTAACGTCTGTTGTGGTTTCCACGGCGGCAAATCGGTTCTCCAAATTTGACTGGAACTTTTCAGATCCTGTCATGGTTTGGAGCAGTGTTGGTCGGAGCCTGGCCTTCATCAGACGGAAACGTTCGGCCTTGAAGTTGATATTCAGAGAGCCTCGGACAAGTCGGTGATCGCTACCGGTGTTAAACCTATTGATCACGGAGACGTCTCTGACTATGTGCTTCTTGTTCGTCATGATGAAGTCAATCTCATTTTTAGTCATAGTGTCGGGGCTATGATTGGACGCTTTTTGAAACTAAAGGCATGATTCCGAACGACGCAGCAAGCAGCAGTGTTGCCGCAGCAGTGCTGCCGCGACACTACTGGTCCCTGTACAATTTCTATTGGCTTATATGAGATTACATTCCGAGCTAGGCAGCAATGTCGCGGCAGCAATGTAGCGGCAGCACTGCTGCGCGTCAATGTCGCCCTGCCGCCGCGACAGATCAGTAGTGACGCGTCTGCCGCCGCAGCAAGAGTACCTACATGAATGTTGACACGTAAATTGACAACAAAAGGATGAATTTCTCTGACTCAGACTTCTTCCTCTTGCAACAGTATAAATAAAAGTTGGTCATCAATCGACATCTTGTCAACTCAACAACGCATCACCACGAACAGAGCGACACTGCCGCGTTGCTCGGAATCAGCGCGACAGGCAGCACTGCTGCGGCAACACTGCTGCGGCAACACTGCTGCGTGCAGCGTCGATCGGAATCATACCTTAAAGGATTGTGTTTTAAAAGTTGTAATCGATCTAAAATTAAACTCCGATTTCGAATTAGACGAATTCGATTTGACAATATTAAAAAATGTTTACAACAGCCGTTCTGTAGTCAAAGTAACTATATTAGTACTGTACTTATACGGGATGCCAATTTACTAAAAGCGGATATTGCGCTAAAATTTATGTTGACGAAGTTAGATGGTCAAGCTAATGACTTAAGCCAAAATCTTGCAAAAGCACTTCGAAGACGCATAAAGGAGCGACAACTTTTAATATCTGGAGTATTGCAATATTTGCATGACCGACAATACCGTGATCACGTGATCACGGTATTGAAATTTCTAATACCGGTATTGATACCGCTATCGAAAAAATCCGGTATTTGAAAGCCCTAGTTACATCAATGATTGATCGCAATAAAGTAACTTCAAAACGCAAATAAAATATTTATTTACCGATTAACTATCTTTTAATTCCGTATTACAGCTATACAGATTATTTTTTTGCTGTAGGCCCGTACGCCGATTGTGCTACCAAAGATTATCGAATACCACTATTATAAGATCGAATGAATCGCTTTGAGGCTTTGTAAGAACGTGCCTAGTCATAGCCATCTATAGGAGAATCTATTATGAGATTTAATCGAGCAATTATAAATCGATTGATGATAAAATAATTGGTTTAGAATACGACCCGTTGATTTTCAGAGGCTGTTTGTTCTCTGTTGTTATTATTGGCTTTTTCATCTGTGTAAAAAAAAACAATATGTCACATTTGCCGCCAATTTTTTTGATTAGCGCCATTATAAATACGCAAGAGACAATATAAATCTATGTTATTTGAATAAAATATCTTTACAATATTTAAAGATTGTGGTGACGAAGGCTTCGTTATAATTTAAAATGTCAGCTTTCATCAGCACTTAGCAAAACACGTCTCCATTCATGGGTCGTGGTAAACTTTTTAATTTGCCCTAAAAATAGCACACTGGTTTGTTCTCGTTTACAGTATCGGATGTCTATAATTTATGGGACAATTGTAAAGTGCATTTTGCACGCATATCTTGCGCGAAAAAATATATTTAATTTATGTCTCTATTTTTAAGTCTATAAACACACAAATGTCGGCCCTTAATGGATGTTGGGGGCGCCTTTTTTGCCTTGTAGGTATTTTTTTAAATAACCCGTTGAAAAGCTATTAGACGGTCATTAATTTAAACTTGAATTAATTGCAGTATCCAGTTTTTATGTTGTCATTTTTGGTATCAAGAAAAATATTTGTCGTCCATTAGTTGCAGTCGTGGAAATATAGCCTTCAATTAGGGCTTATTAGAGTACAACATCAAATTGATTGAAAAACAAAACAACTTATGAGAAGACACCATTTTTCAGACAGAAGAACATTCAATATTTTTATTATTGTTTAAAAATGAGAAATTAAAACTCTAGCTGAAATCGGAAAATCTAGGTTCAAAATGAACTTAGATTCCTATGGATATCTCATAGCAACTGGCATGGTTTTCTATGTTTTCATTTAGGGAAGGAAGACTTAACCTATTGACAGAAATTACTTAAACAGCTAAGCAAATTATACGTACCTATGGATAGATTGCGTGAGCTAAATAACGTAGCCGGCCAACCAACTCTAGTCACTAGATACCCATCTTAAAAATAAACTTTTCGCTTTTAAAACAGCTGTGTGACAATGCAAAAACGAACAAATAACCTGTGCCGAGCGAGCAGGTACTATTGTATTAATACGATAAACCATTATAACAAAACGAAATAAAGTTGATGCGAGTATCGGAACGCGCGAACGTAGGTATTCTAGCAACGACCACGGGGCCATTTTTTTTAAATATTTTCTGCATAATAACTATTTTTATATTGTTTTTTATTGGCCTTAAGTAATCAATTGGATTGGAAGTAACTTTTACTTTTCCAAGACTTGCGTTGAGGCTTTTCCTTTTCGCAATTTCAGCGCATAGTTTTTGATAAACAAGGTGCCTATTAATAGCAAAGAAGTTAAGAACCCAGGGCAGTTTCAGTTGGAAAAAAATACTTACTTACTACAGTACTTCGAACTTTTGAAGAAGATCTTACAGAAAAAAAACCTAACTAACTGTAGCGCTTACACGCTCCATTTAAAATACATGATTACGGACGCAAGAAAGAAATCTTGCGTATCGATGCACTTAAGGAATTCTAGTTAAATAAAACTTGAAGTTTGATACTTATCATCCTCCGAGCTCACACTTTGCATGTCTTACGCATATCTAGGTTTCAATTAAAAAGAAAAACATATCTGTCTTACAAACTTTTTGCAATTTTTTCAATTATCGTGTCTGTCGGGTGGTACAACTGTGGTATCCACTTATCCAGATATAAACCTGCATTATGTCTAAGTTTAATAAAAAGTTGTTAATTATAATAAAAAGGGAAATAAAATATTTATAAATTATAAGAAGCAGAACTTACGAAACTCCAGATAGGAGCAAGCGTTAAAATGGAAGCAGTGTATCGATCTTTGGGTAAAACTATGCTTATAAAATAAAGAGGTTTTTTTGTTTGAACCATAAAGGCTCTGAAACTAAAGAACCGATTTGAACAAATTTTTTGCTGTTGGAAAGCTGCACTCTCTCTTTCCGAGTAACATAGGCTATATTTTTTCATGGTAGGTACGGGCAGTAGTTCCCATGGAACGCGAGTGAAATCACGGGAAACGGTTAATTTAAATAATTTTGAAAAATATGGCCACTTACACAAATGGGTCATAGCCTGTTCTTATATTACAATTCCAAAACTACCAAGAAATACTGGCCACTCTAACCTCAATAGAAACTCCATGGTACAAGAGCCAGAAAGGCCGAATACCAAGAATATTGAATGCAATGGAGTCAATTGCCGATAGCTGTCTTTGCCGAGAGCTGTAATTCTTAGCGAAATAGGTTACCGAGGTACAGGCCAGCCGGTTATTATCCACTTATCACTATTAATGTCGTATCGCTATACCTTAATAGAAGTTATTTGCTCCGCTATTTTCAATTAAACTTCTAATAACAGGCTTTGGTATTGCATTTGGTATTAATTAATTTTTGATATCCATTGTCCCTAGTGCAGGAGGCGGGTTAGGGGGAAACTCGCCTCTGGGCCGCGGCCCAGATTACACGGTATAATAACAGTCGGGAAAACTGGTCCGAATGTGCGGGCCAGATTACTATGTGAAAACAGTGACGGAGGTAAGTCGACCCATTGGGACTTAATTTCATAAAATCCGATAAGTAGTTGTGAAATTTTTCACAGCTCAAAATCGTCAGGAGGCAAAAAGACTTAGATCTTTTTCATAATTTTCATCATAAATATAATACTTTGTCTAGATACTGGACTCCTAGTACGTAATATAAACTTCGTTAAATAATGGAGCTTCTATAGATATTCAATTAATATCCCCCTTTCGGCAACAAGAGTATTTTTGTAACACTCATTTATGTTGACATTGGATATATTGACATCAATATTTTCGATAATTTTGCGATTATTAAATATATTATATAGGTATAGGAACTAAATATGCAACAAAAACTTTATCCCACCTAATCTAGATATTAAAAAAAAGGAAAAATAAAAACTATGTATCAAACAAATATCTATAGGAACTTCATTATTTAACGAAGTTTATATTAGCTACTAGGAGTCCAGTATTTTAGACAAAGTATTATATTTATGATGAAAATTATGAAAAAGATCTAAGTCTTTTTGCCTCCTGACGATTTTGAGCTGTGAAAAATTTCACAACTACTTATCGGATTTTATGAAATTAAGTCCCAATGGGTCGACTTACCTCCGTCACTGTTTTCACATAGTAATCTGGCCCGCACATTCGGACCAGTTTTCCCGACTGTTATTATACCGTGTAATCTGGGCCGCGGCCCAGAGGCGAGTTTCCCCCTAACCCCCAGGAGGCAGCTGTTGTCTACAGACATCCTATATTTTGTAAGGTTGATATTTGTTTAAAAAATAATGTTTTGAGTCTATGATTAAACAAGGTATTTTGAAATATAGATACTTCTCTTACTCGCTATTTGGGTACTTTTGCCATGCATTTGTATGTGATATGTGCATCGACCATGACCTTCATGAAAAATATCATCACATTATGTGACAGCAGTGCAGTTGAAAATACCTACGCATTCATCGGCAGGCATTCAGTTATTAATCACGTGAGATGTTAACCACACAGTTTGTCATCTCCGCCAAGTAAATACGACACTGTTGTGTTATGTCAGGGTCAGAATTATTACCACCGGATTTCTGTGATAAAACTTTTAAATTTTTATGGGATATCATCAAGTAGGTACCTATCCTTGATGCAGGGCCGCGCCGCCCCTGTGTGCGAAGTGTGCGGCGCACACAGGCGCCAAGACAATAGGGGCGCCGCGCCGCGCCGCCACTGCCACCTAAATTATTTTTGTTACCTATATGATTGTTTTTTGTAGTGGAGTATCGACAAGTAGGTACAATAGGCGCAACATAGGCCTTGTAAACTACAAAACATCTATAACGCTTATTGAACAAGTCTCTCAATATTTAATGTTTATTATTATTCACGTTTATGGTTTCATTTTACGTTTAGGGTTTTAGTTTACATTCCTTACGAGCTCAACGTTAAAACGGCGGCAGTTCTTTGAACCAGGGAAAAAGTACTAGTTATTACCGTAGAGGCGCCGAGTTTGTATGAGTATGCACAGCACGCGGGCGGCACGTCCTAGGGGGCGGCAAATCGAGCGACTTATCACGTAATATTTAAAAAATACAATATCTTTTTAGTAATGATTTGATTTCAATATTTCCGAACACAGCAATAGCGCTAAGAATATTACTTACACTGCCGGTTTCAGTTAGGTACACCTGTTGAAAGGACATTTTCAAAATTAAAGATTCTTAAAAACTATTTAAGATCAACCAGTGGCGTAGCGTTGGGCAAATGCTATTTAGGGGGCGGCAAAATTAAACCAATAAAATTTCGGAAAAAGCCGCCCTAGCTTTGGTCGTCTCCTATCAATTTTGACTGTTTCACCCTTTGCATCCCCAAAAAAAATTCGGGCTCGCTGCGCTCGCGGCTCCATGTCAGATAACACATTTTATCTTTGTTTAATTGTTGAGGCATTCAATTCCGAAAAAAAAAAAATCCGTCCGTTATGGCTTTTTATGATATGTTTACTTCATGAAAACTCAAAGGAAAAAATCGCGCTCGCTTCGCTCGCGGCTTTTGCACTTCACTTCTGTACATATCTTACTTTTTGACTTTGCTTTGTTAATTTACAGTCGTTTTTATTTGTTTTGTGTCCTTAGACTAAAAAATTTTCGCGCTCGCTCCGCTCGCGCTTCCTTACAAAT
Organism: Helicoverpa armigera; assembly: GCF_030705265.1. Lineage (NCBI taxonomy): Eukaryota > Metazoa > Arthropoda > Insecta > Lepidoptera > Noctuidae > Helicoverpa > Helicoverpa armigera. Next base: position 12,423,757 of record NC_087124.1, on the reverse strand, counting down.
GAAATGTGTCTTATAAGTTGACTTTTCAACGGGAAACCCACCAAATAACATATTTTGCTGACTTTAAACATTGTTATAGATATTTAAGTGCGTTAGTTTAAGTTAATCACAATCTTTCAATACATAGGGGCCACTATAGGGGGTAATGATTGCACTGCATTGATGCCCTAAGCAATTGCTTAGTTTGCTTATGGGCTAACCCAAGACTGCTTAGGTGACTCTGAACATTTCAAGTAAATAAAAAGTTATGTGTAATGTATGTTATGTATTGCAATAGTTATTTATCCAAAAGTAGGTGGGTTTCCTGCAATCAGAGCGGTGCATGTACATATTTTTTTCTGTTGGACAAGTAAGATGGATATGTTGTGACAAAACGTATGTAGTCGTAGGGCGGCATAATCAGTTTTGCACGCGGGCGAATAAACAGCTAGCGGCGGGCCTGAGTATGAGTGAGTTTCTGAACGCAGCCCGATGCGATGCGTGCGACGCAAGCGGGGGTGGGGTCACGGGTATTCCTCTTTTGATTTTAACGAAAGTTAAGTATTAAATTCTTTGTATTAATAAAGCATGTTAAAATTTTGTTCGAGTTTTATTTTTCGCAGTAATTGCCAAGCAGAAGCGAACGGGATTTACCTATTTAGTATCCTAATTCCTAAATGTTCCACAGTTTTGACCACTTAGATATTAATGATAATATTATCTAAGTACTGTAAAACTGGAGAACATTTATTTCAGTCAAATTTAACAATTAAAAATATTCATTCAAAAATTAAATTCGTTTTTTATGATGATTCGTTAAAAAAGAGGCGCTTCATAGGTTTCGCACACAGGCGCTGCCGGGGGTCGGCGCGGCCCTGCCTTGATGGAGTATCAGATACTCTCACTGACTTAGGTAATCCTTCTTAAGAATTCTTAAAGGTATACTCTTAATACTCCTCACGAGATATTGATTAGGGACAGTTGCAAATTTTTACTAGTCCTATGTTCGCGGCTAATCCAGAAGATGCATAAGTGTCCGTGCAGCGAGATTGATCGAAACAGATGATTTAATTTGTGTATAAAAAAAGAAATATACATACGTTAAAATTTTCATTAACTACAATAATTATAAAGTATGTTCTTATACCTGTATTTAGCAGTTAAGTAACTAATGACTCACAAACATAAATAGTTGCTTACATACATCTATTTATCTGCGCACTACGGTCTCAGGAAATACCAATTGAGTGAGATGGCTTCTAATGTCCAAGTTGCACCATTAAATACCAGTGATTATCTCAGCTTTATTACACAACAAGATTGGATTAATAACAAGTCTTAGTCTATGAGAATCTAGGGAACTTTGACGAAGTTATAGGATCAAGATAAGTTCCCATAAGTGTACCCTGTCGTTCAAGAAAATTGGCAGTTAGAAAACTGTAAAATGGGCAACAGCTAAGATCGATTTTAGTATGTGGATTGGGCCCAAAACCTTCCTTAAAGTTTCGAATTGAATTATGTATTAGGGGTAGTCTTAGATGCTACTTGATGTAGTCTCATTTAAAACAGCTAGACGTTGCTCAGTAGGTGCCTTATGTAAGTAGAAGTAGGGCTGCGCCATTCAACACTAGCATTTCGCTTTGAATTAAATTATGCAGAGGTTTAACCCCTCAGCAGCTTTTCCGCTATAAATCCGAACGTGCTAAACCCGTTAAGCAGCTGAAGCGCTAAAACACCAACAAGAACAACTTATTGTTCAACACAATTATGCTGGCGACATGCCAATATTGTTTCTGAACGGATGGCGCTAGTTGCTTCGCGAGTATACCTTTTTCCCATACATTTTTTAGTTCCATAATTTTGCCACCAGCACCTGCAAGTTTGTAGTTCACAGTCGTGCAAGAGAAATAGTCTTTGTTACGGTGAAAGCAGGAAGTTATTATGCAAGTATCATTGCCGGTGTAATTACGTGTGTTGTTAAACATTAGACACTGTCTTTGGTTTATGGACGATTTTTGTCGATAGCAACTTCTCATTGAAGATTGATTACAAATAGTTAACCTTTGTCATCGTTTCGGTTTTGCATTTAATTTCTATTATTTATAAGGTAGGTACCTTTACGACTGAATATAATTAAGTTCTGAGTTAATTTCCTACGTCTAACTAAACTTATCGTCATAAAATTGAGTTCGATGAGTTGCCTCTCACTAGAAAGCCTGGGTCCTGCGTTTACCTGCCAGTTATAAAATATAATTTATTCAACCCATAAATAATCAGCTTCATTATCTTTGCCCAAGGGACCTTTTACAAATAAAATAAGTTCTCATATCATAAAGAAGCGTCTTTTACTATAGTGTCCAAAAAGAACATGAAAGTTATAAACGCTATTCATAGCTGAAGGAACACGTAATTAGGTCCTTGTTTAAGACTACACTTACGATGATCGAATGCGAATGCGGTGGAAAATAAATGATGGTCCCTTTCAAGTACTATTATTCATTATTCGCATAATACCAAGATATTGAAGATACCATTCGTATCGCGCCCGCTATCGATCATTTTACATCTTGATCACGCCTCCCCACATGTTTTATCGTATTTTCTTTTGTATTATAAACATCGGAGGTTTTTAAACGTTGTGGTCAAGATGTCTGAAGATTGAGTTGTAAGAACTTCCCGTGCTATTCATGCAAGCAAAAAAGTAAAAGAAATTGATGGCTTTGTGTACCATAGCCATTTATGATGAATTGAGAGTTAGGTTTGTTCTTTTATTTGTAAGTTATAAATACCTACTTACATGTTGAGGTTGCGTTAAGTATAGCGTAACATACGTAAGGTTTATTTACACAAGTTACGAAAAGAACAAACATCACTAAGTTTGCGAAATATCAGTAAGGTCAACGGATTTCCTCCCACGGCCGATAAACGTAACAAGAAGGCGTAGGTGTTATGTGTAGGGGTATCTTAATAAATTATTTACGGAAAGAACTTTATTTGGTCTTAATCTATCGAATTTATTTGTGCTCTATCATACTAGTTTTTTTTTGTTTTTCCAATGTTGTATGTGATATTATTTTGCTGTTCGTGAAACGAAACGTAACAAGATGGCGACTACGGTTACGTCAACTTCAACGCTCGTCAACAGCTGAGTGGCTGAGTGGCATAAAAAACGTCAAAAATATCGAAGCGGTCGGCGAGTCTTATTAGAACACGTCAGTATTTTACGTTTATAATAAACGTGTTTAACAAGGAATAAGCCTTAATCTTTTTAAATATTGATACATAGTGACTGAATGTAGTGCGGTTTCATTCACGAGTGTTGTGTTTCGAGAAAACTCCTGGATCGATAAAGGTGACAATCTTGAACAATACAACATTGCAATAACAAACACAATGCCCCAATTTTTCAATTATTAGTGAATTGCTGTATTCAATATGCAAGTTTTATAAATAACTTCAACTAAACAATACTTTTCCAGGGCTGTGCCAACATGGGGAGCAGCGGAAAAAGTATATTTAATACATTAATCGCCCTCGTAATTCTGCCTCTCGCTTGTTGTAATGTACAGCCCCCAATAGTCAACCCAGGTATTCTTAGTCAGGCTAAAAGCCTCGGCGAGTGTCAGGCCTGTAAATTATTCGTGGATTCGTTTAAAAAAGGATTAGAACGGACTGCGAGAGGTAAATACGAGGGCGGTGATGCCGCGTGGGAAGAGGAGAAGCTAAAACTGTCGTACAAACGTAGCGAAATGCGATTAATTGACATACAAGAAGGAATTTGCAAAGAGGGCAAGCACTCAGTTCAATGTCACCATATGGCTGAAAAAGCTGAAGAGTTCATTGAAGCCTGGTGGGCTCAAGACCCAGATGAATCTACTGACTTATACAACTACATTTGTATAGATAAAATGCAAGTATGTTGCCCAAAACACCATTTTGGTAAAGACTGCACACCATGCCCTGGTAATCATGAGAGGCTATGTAGCGGGAATGGCAAATGCAGAGGAGATGGGACTAGGAAGGGGAATGGTACATGTTTGTGTGACCCCGGGTACACAGGCGGGGACTGTGATCACTGTATGACTGGTTATTACTTGTCTTACAAGGATGATACCAAAATGCTGTGTTCCCCATGCCATGTTTCCTGCATGGGGGGTTGTAGAGCCGGTTCACAAAAAGACTGCGTGGCTTGCAAGGCAGGCTTTGCCTTTGACTCTGACGAGGGCTGTTTAGACATCAATGAATGTGATGATGTAAATAAATGTACTAAAAATCAGTTTTGTATGAACTCCATTGGGTCGTTCACTTGTATGGCCTGTGATAAATCTTGTGATACTTGTCACGGAGATGGGCCGGATATGTGCAGAAAATGTGCCAAAGGATACTCGAAGAAGGGAGAGTTTTGTATAGCTGACAGGGAAGATGAGGACCAATCAGAAAAGCTGACAACTACAAGGTAATTATTAAAATTGAATTTATTTTATATCATTTGAGATTTGCAGGGTTATCCAGAATGTTAATGATACAAATTACTTTACAAAAGTATTATCTCAGTTATGGCTGAAGGAAGCTGACTGCTCTCTTATATAATATTCCTTGATTAAAGACTGGTTCTTTAACGCCTGACGGGCCTGAAGACCTTTCAGCCCCTTTTAACATGAAT